>NC_060173.1:6486695-6499195 GCF_021184085.1 Oncorhynchus gorbuscha
TTAGGCCCAGTTTGCAGAGACCCAGCCAGCACAGAAATTAGGCACAATCAGCAGAGAGCCAGCAGAGAGCCAGGAAGCGCAATACTTAGGCCCAGTTTGCAGAGACCCAGCCAGCACAGAAATTAGGCACAATCAGCAGAGAGCCAACAGGGAGCCAGAGAGCCAGGCAGTACAGTAATGAGGCCCAGCCCCCAGGGAGACAGGCAGTATGGTAATGAGGCCCAGCCCCCAGGGAGACAGGCAGTATGGTAATGAGGCCCAGCCCCCAGGGAGACAGGCAGTATGGTAATGAGGCCCAGCCACCAGGGAGACAGGCAGTATGGTAATGAGGCCCAGCCACCAGGGAGCCAGCCACCAGGGAGACAGGCAGTATGGTTTTGAGGCACAGCCAGCCCAGCCAACAGGGAGACAGGCAGTATGGTAATGAGGCCCAGCCACCAGGGAGCCAGCCACCAGGGAGACAGGCAGTATGGTTTTGAGGCACAGCCAGTCCAGCCAACAGGGAGCCAGGCAGTACAGTAATGAGGCCCAGCCACCAGGGAGCCAGCCACCAGGGAGCCAGGCAGTATGGTAATGAGGCCCAGCCACCAGGGAGCCAGCCACCAGGGAGACAGGCAGTATGGTTTTGAGGCACAGCCACCAGGGAGCCAGCCACCAGGGAGACAGGCAGTATGGTAATGAGGCCCAGCCACCAGGGAGCCAGCCACCAGGGAGACAGGCAGTATGGTAATGACGCCCAGCCACCAGGGAGCCAGCCACCAGGGAGACAGGCAGTATGGTAATGAGGCCCAGCCACCAGGGAGACAGGCAGTATGGTTTTGAGGCACAGCCAGCCCAGTCAGCAGGGAGCCAGGCAGTACATTAATGAGGCCCAGCCAGTAGGGTGCCAGACAGTAGAGTAATGAGTCCCAGCCAGCAGGGAGCCAGGCAGTACAGTAATGAGTCCCAGCCAGCAGGGTGCCAGACAGTAGAGTAATGAGTCCCAGCCAGCAGGGAGCCAGGCATTACAGTAATGAGGCCCAGCCAGCAGGGAGCCAGGCAGTACAGTAATGAGTCCCAGTCAGCAGGGTGCCAGGCTGTACAGTAATGAGTCCCAGTCAGCAGGGTGCCAGGCAGTACAGTAATGCGTCCCAGTCAGCAGGGTGCCAGGCAGTAGAGTAATGAGTCCCAGCCAGCAGGGAGCCAGGCAGTACAGTAATGAGGCCCAGCCAGTAGGGTGCCAGACAGTAGAGTAATGTGGCCCAGCCAGTAGGGTGCCAGACAGTAGAGTAATGAGTCCCAGACAGTAGAGTAATAATCATTACTATCATTTGATCCATCACTACACACATTCACACATGTGTTCTAGACAACTGTGAAAAGGAGGGGAGGAAGACATAATAGCTGAAAGAAGAAAGGACAGATTACAGGAAAGAGAGAATGAGAATGAAAGGTTAGGTGGAAAGAGAGAGAGAGAGAGAGAGATAGGGAGAGAGATAAATAGGGTAAGATAGTAAAAATGAAAAGGTGAGGGAGTCTGGGGAGGAAGACAGTTGGGTCCTGTAGTCTGTTGGGGCCCGGTAAGAAGACAGTTGGGTCCTGTAGTCTGTTGGGGCCCAGTAAGAAGACACTTGGGTCCTGTAGTCTGTTGGGGCCCAGTAAGGAGACAGTTTTGTCCTGTAGTCTGTTGGGGCCCAGTAAGAATGCAGTTGGGTCATGTAGTCTGTTGGGGCCTAGTAAGAAGACTGTTGGGTCATGTAGTCTGTTGGGGCCTAGTAAGGAGACTGTTGGGTCCTGTAGTCTGTTGGGGCCCAGTAAGAAGACAGTTGGGTCCTGTAGTCTGTTGGGGCCCAGTAAGAAGACAGTTGGGTCATGTAGTCTGTTGGGGCCCAGTAAGAAGACAGTTGGGTCCTGTAGTCTGTTTGGGGACCAGTAAGAAGACACTTGGGTCCTGTAGTCTGTTGGGGCCCAGTAAGAAGACAGTTGGGTCTTGTAGTCTGTTTGGGGCCCAGTAAGAAGACACTTGGGTCATGTAGTCTGTTGGGGCCTAGTAAGGAGACAGTTGGGTCCTGTAGTCTGTTGGGGCCCAGTAAGAAGACAGTTGGGTCCTGTAGTTTGTTGGGCCCCAGTAAGAAGACTGTTGGGTCCTGTAGTCTGTTGGGGTCCAGTAAGAAGACAGTTGGGTCCTGTAGTCTGTTGGGACCCAGTAAGGAGACTGTTGGGTCCTGTAGTCTGTTGGGGCCCAGTAAGGAGACTGTTGGGTCCTGTAGTCTGTTGGGGCCCAGTAAGGAGACAGCTGGGTCATGTAGTCTGTTGGGGCCCAGTAAGAAGACAGTTGGGTCCTGTAGTCTGTTGGGGCCCAGTAAGGAGACTGTTGGGTCCTGTAGTCTGTTGGGGCCCAGTAAGAAGACACTTGGGTCCTGTAGTCTGTTGGGGCCCAGTAAGGAGACAGTTGGGTCCTGTAGTCTGTTGGGGCCCAGTAAGGAGACAGCTGGGTCCTGTAGTCTGTTGGGGCCCAGTAAGGAGACAGTTGGGTCCTGTAGTCTGTTGGGGCCCAGTAAGAAGACAGTTGGGTCTTGTAGTCTGTTTGGGGCCCAGTAAGAAGACACTTGGATCCTGTAGTCTGTTGGGGCCCAGTAAGGAGACAGCTGGGTCATGTAGTCTGTTGGGGCCCAGTAAGAAGACAGTTGGGTCCTGTAGTCTGTTGGGGCCCAGTAAGGAGACTGTTGGGTCCTGTAGTCTGTTGGGGCCCAGTAAGGAGCCAGTTGGGTCCTGTTGTCTGTTGGGGCCCAGTAAGACGACAGATGGGTCCGTCCTGTAGTCTGTTGGGGCCCAGTAAGGAGACTGTTGGGTCCTGTAGTCTGTTGGGGCCCAGTAAGAAGACAGTTGGGTCCTGTAGTCTGTTGGGGCCCAGTAAGGAGACTGTTGGGTCCTGTAGTCTGTTGGGGCCCAGTAAGAAGACAGTTGGGTCCTGTAGTCTGTTGGGGCCCAGTAAGGAGACAGTTGGGTCCTGTAGTCTGTTGGGGCCCAGTAAGGAGACAGTTGGGTCCTGTAGTCTGTTGGGGCCCAGTAAGGAGACAGTTGGGTCCTGTAGTCTGTTGGGGCCTGTAAGGAGACAGTTGGGTCCTGTAGTCTGTTGGGGCCCAGTAAGGAGACAGTTGGGTCCTGTAGTCTGTTGTGGCCCAGTAAGGAGACAGTTGGGTCCTGTAGTCTGTTGGGGCCCAGTAAGGAGACAGTTGGGTCCTGTAGTCTGTTTGGGGCCCAGTAAGGAGACAGTTGGGTCCTGTAGTCTGTCGGGGCCCAGTAAGGAGACAGTTGGGTCCTGTAGTCTGATCTAACATGACTAAATATAAAATGATATAAATAATATATGCCATTTAGCAGACGCTTTTATCCAAAGCGACTTACAGTCATGTGTGCATACATTCTACGTATGGGTGGTCCTGGGGATCGAACCCACTACCCTGGCGTTACAAGCGCCATGCTCTACCAACTGAGCTACAGAACCCACCAGATTGACATCTGAAGAGAAAAAGAAGCATGTTTTGATCAATAGCTGTTGAATCGTTTAATCCGATCAGTTCTTATCCTGACAGACCAGACCGAGCTGTGCTGTGATGAATCATTCTGCTATTGGAGATAACATCCTGACCATAACTTTCTCTGTAAGATGTTGCTGAACTTTGCCGCGTGTGACTTCAGATCTTTTGGTTCTGGCTGGTCAATTGGGTTTTTGCTGACGTGCAAATTAATCTGTTCCTTATAGTTTTTTTTTGATTGACACACCTCACATCCTATCATAATGTTCCTCGTGTTGGTGAAATAGTAATATGCAATAGATTGGACGAAAGTCTGTGAAGGAAGTATTGTATAAATCTTCAGTCTTTTAAGTATGTTGCCGGTGCCTTTCTCCCACTGAAATGATCGCCGTATGTGGAGGGCTTTGTTCCTGGATCCCAATAAGCCTTTGGTACGTTTGTTTCAAGTTGTATTTGTCACATGTATAAATACAGTGTAAGCCGTACCCAACAGTACAGTATTCAATATCAAACTAGTATAAAATACAGAATTAACATGAGAAATAACATGAGAAATAAGAAATAAGAGAGGATGCTATATGCAGGGTCAGTGTCAGCTAGTGGTTAGAGTGGAGGGTTGGCAGGTAGCCTAGTGGTTAGAGTGGAGGGGCGGCAGGTAGCCTAGTGGTTAGAGTGGAGGGTTGGCAGGTAGCCTAGTGGTTAGAGTGGAGGGGCGGCAGGGTAGCCTAGTGGTTAGAGTGGAGGGTTGGCAGGTAGCCTAGTGGTTAGAGTGGAGGGGCGGCAGGGTAGCCTAGTGGTTAGAGTGGAGGGTTGGCAGGTAGCCTAGTGGTTAGAGGGAGGGGCGGCAGGGTAGCCTAGTGGTTAGAGTGGAGGGTTGGCAGGTAGCCTAGTGGTTAGAGTGGAGGGGCGGCAGGGTAGCCTAGTGGTTAGAGTGGAGGGTTGGCAGGTAGCCTAGTGGTTAGAGTGGAGGGGCGGCAGGGTAGCCTAGTGGTTAGAGTAGAGGGTTGGCAGGTAGCCTAGTGGTTAGAGTGGAGGGGCGGCAGGGTAGCCTAGTGGTTAGAGTGGAGGGGCGGCAGGTAGCCTAGTGGTTAGAGTGGAGGGGCGGCAGGGTAGCCTAGTGGTTAGAGTGGAGGGGCGGCAGGTAGCCTAGTGGTTAGAGTGGAGGGGCGGCAGGTAGCCTAGTGGTTAGAGTGGAGGGGCGGCAGGGTAGCCTAGTGGTTAGAGTGGAGGGGCGGCAGGGTAGCCTAGTGGTTAGAGTGGAGGGGCGGCAGGTAGCCTAGTGGTTAGAGTGGAGGGGCGGCAGGGTAGCCTAGTGGTTAGAGTGGAGGGGCGGCAGGTAGCCTAGTGGTTAGAGTGGAGGGGCGGCAGGGTAGCCTAGTGGTTAGAGTGGAGGGACAGCAGGGTAGCCTAGTGGTTAGAGTGGAGGGACAGCAGGGTAGCCTAGTGGTTAGAGTGGAGGGGCGGCAGGTAGCCTAGTGGTTAGAGTGGAGGGGCGGCAGGGTAGCCTAGTGGTTAGAGTGGAGGGGCGGCAGGTAGTCTAGTGGTTAGAGTGGAGGGGTGGCAGGGTAGCCTAGTGGTTAGAGTGGAGGGGCGGCAGGGTAGCCTAGTGGTTAGAGTGGAGGGGCGGCAGGTTGCCTAGTGGTTAGAGTGGAGGGCTGGCAGGTAGCCTAGTGGTTAGAGTGGAGGGGCGGCAGGGTAGCCTAGTGGTTAGAGTGGAAGGGCGGCAGGTAGCCTAGTGGTTAGAGTGGAGGGTTGGCAGGTAGCCTAGTGGTTAGAGTGGAGGGGCGGCAGGTTGCCTAGTGGTTAGAGTGGAGGGTTGGCAGGTAGTCTAGTGGTTAGAGTGGAGGGGCGGCAGATAGTCTAGTGGTTAGAGTGGAGGGGCGGCAGGTAGTCTAGTGGTTAGAGTGGAGGGGCGGCAGGTAGTCTAGTGGTTAGAGTGGAGGGGCGGCAGGTAGTCTAGTGGTTAGAGTGGAGGGGCGGCAGGTAGTCTAGTGGTTAGAGTGGAGGGGCGGCAGGTAGTCTAGTGGTTAGAGTGGAGGGGCGGCAGGTAGCCTAGTGGTTAGAGTGGAGGGGCGGCAGGTAGCCTAGTGGTTAGAGTGGAGGGTTGGCAGGTAGCCTAGTGGTTAGAGTGGAGGGGCGGCAGGGTAGCCTAGTGGTTAGAGTGGAGGGTTGGCAGGTAGCCTAGTGGTTAGAGTGGAGGGGCGGCAGGGTAGCCTAGTGGTTAGAGTGGAGGGTTGGCAGGTAGCCTAGTGGTTAGAGTGGAGGGGCGGCAGGGTAGCCTAGTGGTTAGAGTGGAGGGTTGGCAGGTAGCCTAGTGGTTAGAGTGGAGGGGCGGCAGGGTAGCCTAGTGGTTAGAGTGGAGGGTTGGCAGGTAGCCTAGTGGTTAGAGTGGAGGGGCGGCAGGGTAGCCTAGTGGTTAGAGTGGAGGGGCGGCAGGTAGCCTAGTGGTTAGAGTGGAGGGGTGGCAGGGTAGCCTAGTGGTTAGAGTGGAGGGGCGGCAGGTAGCCTAGTGGTTAGAGTGGAGGGGCGGCAGGGTAGCCTAGTGGTTAGAGTGGAGGGGCGGCAGGTAGCCTAGTGGTTAGAGTGGAGGGGCGGCAGGGTAGCCTAGTGGTTAGAGTGGAGGGGCGGCAGGTAGCCTAGTGGTTAGAGTGGAGGGGCGGCAGGGTAGCCTAGTGGTTAGAGTGGAGGGCGGCAGGTAGCCTAGTGGTTAGAGTGGAGGGGCGGCAGGGTAGCCTAGTGGTTAGAGTGGAGGGGCGGCAGGTAGCCTAGTGGTTAGAGTGGAGGGGCGGCAGGGTAGCCTAGTGGTTAGAGTGGAGGGGCGGCAGGTAGCCTAGTGGTTAGAGTGGAGGGGCGGCAGGGTAGCCTAGTGGTTAGAGTGGAGGGGTGGCAGGGTAGCCTAGTGGTTAGAGTGGAAGGGCGGCAGGTAGCCTAGTGGTTAGAGTGGAGGGTTGGCAGGTAGCCTAGTGGTTAGAGTGGAGGGGCGGCAGGTAGTCTAGTGGTTAGAGTGGAGGGGCGGCAGGTAGCCTAGTGGTTAGAGTGGAGGGGCGGCAGGTAGTCTAGTGGTTAGAGTGGAGGGGCGGCAGGTAGTCTAGTGGTTAGAGTGGAGGGGCGGCAGGTAGTCTAGTGGTTAGAGTGGAGGGGCGGCAGGGTAGCCTAGTGGTTAGAGTGGAGGGGCGGCAGGTAGTCTAGTGGTTAGAGTGGAGGGGCGGCAGGTAGTCTAGTGGTTAGAGTGGAGGGGCGGCAGGTAGCCTAGTGGTTAGAGTGGAGGGGCGGCAGGTAGCCTAGTGGTTAGAGTGGAGGGGAGGGGCAGGTAGTCTAGTGGTTAGAGTGGAGGGGCGGCAGGTAGCCTAGTGGTTAGAGTGGAGGGGCGGCAGGTAGCCTAGTGGTTAGAGTGGAGGGGCGGCAGGTAGCCTAGTGGTTAGAGTGGAGGGGCGGCAGGTAGCCTAGTGTTTAGAGTGGAGGGGCGGCAGGTAGTCTAGTGGTTAGAGTGGAGGGGCGGCAGGTAGCCTAGTGGTTAGAGTGGAGGGGCGGCAGGTAGTCTAGTGGTTAGAGTGGAGGGGCGGCAGGTAGTCTAGTGGTTAGAGTGGAGGGGCGGCAGGTAGTCTAGTGGTTAGAGTGGAGGGGCGGCAGGTAGTCTAGTGGTTAGAGTGGAGGGGCGGCAGGTAGCCTAGTGGTTAGAGTGGAGGGGCGGCAGGTAGTCTAGTGGTTAGAGTGGAGGGGCGGCAGGTAGCCTAGTGGTTAGAGTGGAGGGGCGGCAGGTAGTCTAGTGGTTAGAGTGGAGGGGCGGCAGGTAGTCTAGTGGTTAGAGTGGAGGGGAGGCAGGTAGTCTAGTGGTTAGAGTGGAGGGGCGGCAGGTAGTCTAGTGGTTAGAGTGGAGGGGCGGCAGGTAGTCTAGTGGTTAGAGTGGAGGGGCGGCAGGTAGGCTAGTGGTTAGAGTGGAGGGGCGGCAGGTAGTCTAGTGGTTAGAGTGGAGGGGCGGCAGGGTAGCCTAGTGGTTAGAGTGGAGGGGTTAGAGTGGAGGGGCGGCAGGTAGTCTAGTGGTTAGAGTGGAGGGGCGGCAGGTAGTCTAGTGGTTAGAGTGGAGGGGCGGCAGGTAGTCTAGTGGTTAGAGTGGAGGGGCGGCAGGTAGTCTAGTGGTTAGAGTGGAGGGCGGCAGGTAGTCTAGTGGTTAGAGTGGAGGGGCGGCAGGTAGTCTAGTGGTTAGAGTGGAGGGGCGGCAGGTAGTCTAGTGGTTAGAGTGGAGGGGCGGCAGGTAGTCTAGTGGTTAGAGTGGAGGGGCGGCAGGTAGTCTAGTGGTTAGAGTGGAGGGGCGGCAGGTAGTCTAGTGGTTAGAGTGGAGGGGCGGCAGGTAGTCTAGTGGTTAGAGTGGAGGGGCGGCAGGTAGTCTAGTGGTTAGAGTGGAGGGGCGGCAGGTAGCCTAGTGGTTAGAGTGGAGGGGCGGCAGGTAGTCTAGTGGTTAGAGTAAATGCACACACAAAGACTCGAGACATACAGTGGCTTGTGAAAGTATTCACCCCCCTTGACATTTTTCATATTTTGATGCCTTACAACCTGGAATTAAAATAAATATTTTGGGGGTTTGTATCATTTGATTTACACATACTTTGAAGAAAATATGTTTTATTGTGAAACAAACAAGAAATAAGACAAAATCAATACTTTGTAGAGCCACCTTTTGCAGCAATTACAGCTGCAAGTCTCTTGGGGTATGTCTCTATAAGATTGGTACATCTAGCCACTGGGATTTTTGCCCATTCTTCAAGGCCAAACTGCTCCAGCTCCTTCAAGTTGGATTGGTTCTGCATGTGTACAGCAATCTTTAAGTCATACCACAGATTCTCAATTGGATTGAGGTCTGGTCTTTGACTAGGCCATTCCAAGACATTTAAATGTTTCCCCTTAAACCACCAGAGTGTTGCTTTAGCAGTAGGCTTAGGGTCATTGTCCTGCTGGAAGGTGAACCTCCGTCCCAGTCTCAAATCTCTGGAAGACTGAAACAGGTTTCCCTCAAGGATTTCCCTGTATTTAGCGTCATCCATCAATCCTTCAATTCTGATCAGTTTCCCTGCCGATGAAAAGCATCCCCACAGCATTATGCTGCCAACCACCATACTTCATTGTGGGTTTTCTTGGGGTGATGAGAGGTGTTGGGTTTGCGCCAGACATAGCGTTTTCTTTGATGAACAAAAAGCAAAATTTGAGTCTCATCTGAGAGAGTACCTTCTTCCATATGTTTGGGGACTCTCCCACATGCCTTTTGGCGAACACCAAACGTGTTTGCTTATTTTTTTCTTTAAGCAATGGCTTTTTTCTGGCCACTCTTCCGTAAAGCCCAGCTCTGTGGAGTGTGCGGTCCTACGGACAGATACTCCAATCTCTGCTGTGGAGCTCTGCAGCCCCTACAGGGTTATCTTTGGTCTCTTTATTGCCTCTCTAATTAATGCCCTCCTTGCCTGGTCTGTGAGTTTTGGTGGGCAGCCCTCTCTTGGCAGGTTTGTTGTGGAGCCATATTCTTTCAATTTTTTAATAATGGATTTATGTGCTCCGTGGGATGTTCAAAGTTTTAGATATTTTTTAATAACCCAACCCTGATCTGTTCTTCTCCACAGCTTTGTCTCTGACCTGTTTGGAGAGCTCCTTGCACTTCATGGTGTCTCTTGCTTGGTGGTGCCCCTTGCTTAGTGGTGTTGCAGACTCTGGGGCCTTTCAGAACAGGTGTATATATACTGAGATCATGTGACACTTAGATTGCACACAGGTGGACTTTATTTAACTAATTCTGTGACTTCTGAAGGTAATTGGTTGCACCAGATCTTATTTAGGGGCAAATGGGAGGGGCTTCATAGCAAAGGGGAGGGGCTTCATAGCAAAGGGGGTGAATACATATGCACGCACCACTTTTCCATTTTTTATTTTAGAATTTTTTGAATCAAGTAATTTTTTTCACTTCATTTCACCAATTTGGACTATTTTGTGTCTGTCCATTACATGACATCCAAATACAAATGTATTTAAATGACAGGTTGTAATGCAACAAAGTGCTTCAAATTCCTCTGTATCCCACATTCCTGAGGATTTAACATGGTCCTCTCACACCAGCACAGTCGTGAAGAAGGCCTCTTCTCCTGCATAGACTAAGAGACCGTAGCATAGGATAGAATAAATTATATTTAGTTATATATAGTATATACATACGATATGAGTAATGCAAAATATGTAAACATTATTAAAGTGACTCGTGTTCCGTTATTAAAATGGCCAGGGATTTCAAGTCTCCTTGAGGAACACATAGTAAGCCTACCTGCTGTAGGTGGAATTTGGAAAAAAATGTAAATTTTTAGAAACTGACCAATGTAAAAATCTAATATAGAATTCACCTTAAAACACATTTTTAGATGTGGATACGAGCCCTGGGATGTTGATAAGAAGGCCAGACAATGTTTGAATATGACCTTGGGCGAGACGTGTCAGCAGACTCTCATCTCTTCCCTTTTACTTGGGGTAATAAATGTAACTCTACGTCTGGACCACAATATTAGGGTTAGACACTATAAATCAGAGGGATTATCCTCTGTAATATAAAGCATTTTGGGTACTTGGAGAAAGGAAAGAAATGACGTTATGAGACAATGAAAACAGCACGACCGTGAGTGAGTGGGTACTGCCTGACTGGGAGGTCAAAGTTGAAACAGTTTTCTGGGACGTACAGGAAAATAGAGGCTAGAGAGACACGCAGTAGAAACCTGTCCAACAAAATAGACAAATGGTTTCCATTACCAAGGCCATTTTTCTTTGTGATTCATCTCTGTACCACAGTTGTGAAAGAGTGGATAGTGAACAGACCAGTGCCTGGTAACAGACTAGTCCTCTTTCAAAAAAGTAAACAGGTCAATTAAGGTTTCTAGAAAAGAACGGTCCTGCTTTTCAGTGCTCGGTCCACATGCAGATGTGACGGGCATAACATGGAGATGCATGGTGATACAGTTATGGGTTTGGGTTCACTGCAATTTCCATCTCTAATTGGATTTCCAAATGCAATGCCTGTTTCCAATCAGTTCAGAGACCAGTATAGACACCAAACTAGGCCAGACCAGACCTGAGCAGGCCAGACTAGGCCAGACCAGACCAGACTAGACCAGACCTGAGCAGGCCAGACTAGGCCAGACCAGACCAGACTAGACCAGGCCAGACCTGAGCAGGCCAGACTAGACCAGACTAGACCAGGCCAGAAAAGGCCAGATCAGACCAGACTTGATCAGGACAGACTAGACCAGACCAGACCAGACCAGACCAGACCAGACCAGACCAGACCAGACCAGACCAGACTAGACCAGACCAGACCAGACCAGGCCAGACCAGACCTGAGCAGGACAGACTAGACCAGACCAGACCAGACCAGACCAGACCAGACCAGACCAGGCCAGACCAGGCCAGACCAGACCTGATCAGACCAGACCAGACCAGACCTGAGCAGGACAGACTAGACCAGACCAGACCAGACCAGACCAGACCAGACCAGGCCAGACCAGGCCAGACCAGACCTGAGCAGGACAGACCAGACCAGACCAGACCAGACCAGACCAGACCAGACCAGACTAGACCAGACCAGACCAGACCAGACCAGACCAGACCAGACCAGACTAGACCAGACCAGACCAGACCTGAGCAGGACAGACCAGACCAGACCAGACCAGACCAGACCAGACCTGATCAGGACAGACCAGACCAGGCCAGACCAGACCAGACCAGACCTGATCAGGACAGACCAGACCAGACCAGACCAGACCTGATCAGGACAGACCAGACCAGACCAGACCAGACCTGATCAGGACAGACCAGACCAGACCAGACCAGACCTGATCAGGACAGACCAGACCAGACCAGACCAGACCTGATCAGGACAGACCAGACCAGACCAGACCAGACCAGACCAGACCAGACCAGGCCAGACCAGACCAGACCAGTCCAGACTAGACCAGGCCAGACCAGACCAGGCCAGACCAGACCTGATCAGGACAGACTAGACTAGACCAGACTAGACCAGACCAGACCAGACCAGGCCAGACCTGATCAGGACAGACTAGACTAGACCAGACCAGACCAGACCAGGCCAGACCAGACCAGACCAGGCCAGACCAGACCAGGACAGACCAGACCTGAGCAGGACAGACTAGACCAGACCAGGCCAGGCCAGACCAGACCTGAGCAGGACAGACTAGACCAGACTAGACCAGACCAGGCCAGGCCAGACCAGATCTGAGCAGGACAGACTAGACCAGGCCAGACCAGACCAGGCCAGACCAGACCAGGCCAGGCCAGACCAGACCAGACCAGACCAGGCCTGGCCAGACCAGACCAGAACTGAGCAGGACAGACTAGGCAAAACCAGACCAGACCAGACCAGACCAGGCCAGACCAGAACTGAGCAGGACAGACTAGGAAAAAAACAGACCAGACCAGACCAGACCAGGCCAGACCAGACCAGAACTGAGCAGGACAGACTAGGCAAAACCAGACCAGACCAGACCAGACCAGGCCAGACCAGAACTGAGCAGGACAGACTAGGTCAGACCAGACTAGGCCAGTCCTGAGCTATAGGCTGGCGAAGCAACTAGTTTGTTAGCTGTGGTGCACTTGCATCAGTCATTGTGAAATGGTACCATCCAGAGAAAGAGAAATATATATGTGTGTGCATGTATAGGAGATGTTGTTCTAGATCTAATGTGAATGATGTGATGAAGGCTCCTCTGGTAATACTGTGATGAAGGCTCCTCTGTTAATGCTGTGATGAAGGCTCCTCTGATAATTCTGTGATGAAGGCTCCTCTGTTAATTCTGTGATGAAGGCTCCTCTGTTTGTACTGTGATGAAGGCTCCTCTGTTTGTACTGTGATGAAGGCTCCTCTGTTAATGCTGTGATGAAGGCTCCTCTGTTAATTCTGTGATGAAGACTCCTCTGTTAATGCTGTGTTGAAGGCTCCTC
>NC_060173.1:6506695-6554195 GCF_021184085.1 Oncorhynchus gorbuscha
TGTGATACAGTTTGGAATCGAACCAGGGTCCGTAGTGACGCCTCTAGCACTGAGACGCCGTGCCTTAGACCGCTGTGCAACTCGGGAGCTCGTATTTCATATTGTCCCAGTCAGTTTCATTCAGCATGGCTTGTGTCTGAGTGATGTCAGACTGAGTGGAGAATCACAATATGATCAAAAGTATGTGGACACCAGCTCGTCCAACATCTCATTCCAAAATCATGGACATTAATATGGAGTTGGTCTCCCCCCCTTTGCTGCTATAACAGCATCCACTCTTGTGGGAAGTCTTGTTGCTCCTAGATGTTTTCACTTCACAATAACAGCACTTGCAAGGCAACTCTAGCAGGGCAGAAATTTTACGAATTGATCTTTGTCTATGGAGATCGCATGGCTGTGTGCTCAATTTTCTACACCAGTCGGTAACGGGTTTGGCCAAATTCACTAATTTGTAGGGGTGTCCACATACTTTTGTATATACGTGGTTGTGATTGACAATACAAAAGGTCTCCAGGAGGCCATCTCAGTGTGATCAGGGCTCTGTAAGGAGGTGAGGAGAGGAGCTGTCACCAGGAAGCTGTTACAAATCTTTATCTCAGCTAGCATGGAAAGTTCTGCTGACATCATGATGAACACCCCTCTGGCCTCAGATAACCTGGAACTGTGACTGGGCTGGGGCACGAAGAGAGCAGAGGACTGGGCTGGGGGACGAAGAGAGGAGAGGACTGGGCTGGGGGACGAAGAGAGGAGAGGACTGGGTTGGGGACGAAGAGAGGGAGAGGACTGGGCTGAGGGACGAAGAGAGCAGAGGACTGGGCTGAGGGACGAAGAGAGGAGAGGACTGGGCTGGACTGGGTTGAGGGACGAAGAGAGGAGAGGACTGGGCTGAGGGACGAAGAAAGGAGAGGACTGGGCTGAGGGACGAAGAGAGGAGAGAACAGGGCTGGACTGGGCTGAGGGACGAAGAGAGGAGAGGACTGGGCTGAGGGACAAAGAGAGGAGAGGACTGGGCTGGACTGGGCTGAGGGACGAAGAGAGGAGTGGACTGGGCTGAGGGACGAAGAGAGGAGAGGACTGGGCTGGACTGGGCTGAGGGACGAAGAGAGGAGTGGACTGGGCTGGACTGGGCTGAGGGACGAAGAGAGGAGTGGACTGGGCTGGACTGGGCTGAGGGACGAAGAGGAGGGACTGGGCTGGACTGGGCTGAGGGACGAAGAGAGGAGAGGACTGGGCTGGACTGGGCTGAGGGACGAAGGGAGGAGTGGACTGGGCTGGACTGGGCTGAGGGACGAAGAGAGGAGAGTTTCAAGTTCATTTGTCACAAACAGGCTGTGAGTTGGACTCTGAATCCGAGACATTTGTGTAACGTTTCAAGAGTAAGGGTGGTAACAAGTTTCAGCAGCAGAGCAGGGGACTGTTTGTACACCCGCTGGTTATGTCTTATAAATAAAGGTAACACAAGATCTAACCCCTACTCAACCTAACCTTAGGCTTAGAAACCAACCAGCCCCCGAACACAGCCAATACCAAACATATATTCCACGTCGACCTGGTCCCCTCTCTCTGCTCTGCTGAAGGTATCCTCTATCCCCCATTCCTCTATCCCCTATCCCCTATCCCCCATCCCCTATTCCTCTATCCCCTATCCCCTATCCCCTATCCTCTATCCTCTATCCCCCATTCCTCTATCCCCTATCCCCTATCCCCTATCCTCTATCCCCTATCCCCCATTCCTCTATCCCCTATCCCCTATCCCCTATCCCCCATTCCTCTATCCCCTATCCCCTATCCCTATCCCTATCCCTATCCCCTATCCCTATCCTCTATCCCCTATTCCATATCCCCCATTCCCCTATCCTCTATCCTCTATCCTCTATCCCCTATCCTCTATCCCCCATTCCCCTATCCTCTATTCTCTATCCCCTATCCTCTATCCCCACCCCCTATCCCCTATCCCCTATCCTCTATCCTCTATCCCCATCCCCTATCCCCTATCCTATATCCCCTATCCCCTATCCTCTATCCTCTATCCCCTATCCTCTATCCCCTATCGCCTATCCTCTATCCCCTATCCTCTATCCCCTATCCCCTATCCTCTATCCTCTATCCTCTATCCCCTATCCTCTATCCCCCTATCCCCTATCCCATATCCCCCATTCCCCTATCCTCTATCCTCTATCCCCCATTCCCCTATCCTCTATCCTCTTTCCCCTATCCCCTATCGTCTATCCCCACCCCCCTATCCCACATTCCTCTATCTACCTATCCCCTATCCCCCTATCCTCTATCCCCCATCCCCTATCCCCCATTTCCCCATTCCACCATTCCCCTATCCTCTATCCCCTATCCTCTATCCTCTATCCTCTATCCCCCATTCCCCTATCCTCTATCCTCTATCCCCTATTGTCTATCCCCACCCCCTATCCCACATTCCTCTATCTACCTATCCCCTATTCTCTATCCCCCATCCCCTATCCCCCATTCCCCCATTCCACCAATCCCCTATCCTCTATCCCCCTATCCTCTATCCCCTTATCCCCAATTTCCCTATCCCCTATCCCCCTATCCTCTATCCCCTATCCCCCACTCCCCTATCCTCTATCCTCTATCCCTATCCTCTATCCCCTATCCCCCATCTTCTATCCCCTATCCCCCATTTCCCTGTCCTCTATCCTCTATCCCCAAGCCTCTATCCCCTATCCCTATTCTCTATCCCCCTATCCCCCATTCCCCTAACCTCTATCCCCTATCTCCCTATCCTCTATCCCCTATCCACCTATCCCCCATTCCTCTACCCCCTATCCTCTATCCCATATCCTCTATCCTCTGTGCTCTATCCTCTATCCCCCATTCCTCTATCCCACATTCCTCTATCCCCTATCCCCCATTCCTCTATCCGCTATCCTCTATCTTCTATCCCCTATCCTCCATCCCCTATCCTCTATCCTCTATCCTGTATACCCTATCCCCCATTCCCCTATCCTCTATCCCCTATCCACTATCCCCTATCCCCTATCCCCCTGTCCCCCATTCCTCTATCCCCTATCCCCTATCCCCCCATCCTCCATTCCTCGATCCCTATCCTCTATCCCATATCCTCTATCCCCTATCCTCTATCCTCTGTGCTCTATCCTCTATCCCCCATTCTTCTATCCTCTATCCTCCATCCCCTATCCCCTATTCCCTATCCTCTATCCCCCATCCCCCTATCCCCTATTGCCCTATCCCCCATTCCCCTATCCTCTATCCCCTATCCCTATCCCCCATTCCTCTATCCCCGTCCCCCTATCCCCAATCATCTATCCCCTATCCCCCTATGCCCCATTCCTCTATACTCTATCCCCTATCCTCTCTCTTCTATCCCCTATCCTCCATCCCCTATCCTCTATCCTCTATCCTGTATCCCCTATCCCCCATTCCCCTATCCCCCTATCCTCTATCCCCTATCCCCCTGTCCCCCTATCCACTATCCCCTATCCCCCCATCCCCATTCCGCTCTCCCCTATCCCCCTATCCCCCATTCCTCTATCCCCTATCTCCCTATCCTCTATCCCCTATCCTCCTATCCCCCATTCCTCTATCCCCTATCCTCTATCCCCCATCCCCTATCCCCCTATCCCCCATTCCTCTATCCCCTATCCTCTATCCCATATCCTCTATCCTCTGTGCTCTATCCTCTATCCCCCATTCCTCTATCCCCTATCCCCCTATCCCCCTATCCTCTATCCCCATCCCCTATCCCCCTATCCCCCATTCCTCTATCCCCCATCCCCTATCCCCCATTCCTCTATCCCTATCCCCCATTCCTCTATCCCCTATCCCCCATTCCTCTATCCCCTATCCTCTATCTTATATCCTCTATCCTCTATCCTGTATACCCTATCCCCCATTCCCCTATCCTATATCCCCTATCCCCTATCCCCTATCCCCTATCCCCTATCCCTATCCCTATCCCTATCCCCCTGTCCCCCATTCCTCTATCCCCTATCCCCCCATCCCCCATTCCTCGATCCTATCCTCTATCCCATATCCTCTATCCCCTATCCTCTATCCTCTGTGCTCTATCCTCTATCCCCCATTCTTCTATCCTCTATCCTCCATCCCCTATCCCCTATCCCCTATCCTCTATCCCCCATCCCCCTATCCCCTATTGCCCTATTCCCTATTGCCCTATCCCCCATTCCCCTATCCTCTATCCCCTATCCCCCATTCCTCTATCCCCGCCCCCTATCCCCATCCTCCATCCCTATCCTCTATCCTCTATCCTGTATCCCCTATCCCCCATTCCCCTATCCCCTATCCCCCTATCCTCTATCCCCTATCCCCCATTCCTCTATACTCTATCCCCTATCCTCTCTATTCTATCCCCTATCCTCTATCCCCTATCCCTATCCCCCTATCCTCTATCCCCTATCCCCCTATCCCCCTATCCAATATCCCCTATTCCCCCATCCCCATTCCTCTCTCCCCTATCCCCCTATCCCCCATTCCTCTATCCCCTATCCTCTATCCTCTGTGCTCTATCCTCTATCCCCCATTCCTCTATCCCATATCCCCCTATCCCCCTATCCTCTATCCCCTATCCTCTATCCCCCATCCCCTATCCCCCTATCCCCCATTCCTCTATCCCCTATCCTCTATCCCATATCCTCTATCCTCTGTGCTCTATCCTCTATTCCCCATTCCTCTATCCCCTATCTCCCTATCCCCCTATCCTCTATCCCCATCCCCTATCACCCTATCCCCCATTCCTCTATCCCCCATCCCCCTATCCCCCATTCCTCTATCCCTATCCCCCATTCCTCTATCCTCTATCCCCCATTCCTCTATCCCCTATCCTCTATCTTATATCCCCTATCCTCCATCCCCTATCCTCTATCCTCTATCCTGTATACCCTATCCCCCATTCCCCTATCCTCTATCCCCTATCCCCCTATCCCACTATCCCCTATCCCCCCATCCCCCATTCCTCGATCCCTATCCTCTATCCCAAATCCTCTATCCCCTATCCTCTATCCTCTGTGCTCTATCCTCTATCCCCCATTCTTCTATCCTCTATCCTCCATCCCTATCCCCTATCCCTATCCCCTATCCTCTATCCCCCATCCCCCTATCCCCTATTGCCCTATCCCCTATTGCCCTATCCCCCATTCCCCTATCCTCTATCCCCTATCCCCCATTCCTCTATCCCCGTCCCCCTATCCCCTATCCCCCTATCCCCATTCCTCTATACTCTATCCCCTATCCTCTCTCTTCTATCCCCTATCCTCCATCCCCTATCCTCTATCCTCTATCCTGTATCCCCTATCCCCCATTCCCATATCCCCCTATCCTCTATCCCCTATCCCCCTATCCCCCTATCAATATCCCCTATCCCCCCATCCCCATTCCTCTCTCCCCCATCCCCCTATCCCCCATTCCTCTATCCCCCATTCCTCTATCCCTATCCTCTATCCTCTGTGCTCTATCCTCTATCCCCCATTCCTCTATCCCCCCCCTATCCCCCTATCCTCTATCCCCTATCCTCTATCCCCCATCCACTATCCCCCTATCCCCCATTCCTCTATCCCCCATCCCCCATCCCCCATTCCTCTATCCCCTATCCTCTATCCTCTGTGCTCTATCCTCTATCCCCCATTCCTCTATCCCCTATCTCCCTATCCTCTATCCCCTATCCTCCTATCCCCCATTCCTCTATCCCCTATCCTCTATCCCCCATCTCCTATCCCCCAATCCCCCATTCCTCTATCCCCTATCCCCAATCTCCCTATCCCCCTATCCTCTATCCCCCATCCCCTATCCCCCATTCCTCTATCCCCCATCCCCCTATCCCCCATTCCTCTATCCCTATCCCCCATTCCTCTATCCCCTATCCCCCTATCCCCCATTCCTCTATCCCCTATCCTGTATACCCTATCCCCCATTCCCCTATCCTCTATCCCCTATCCATTTACATTACATTTAAGTCATTTAGCAGACGCTCTTATCCAGAGCGACTTACAAATTGGTGCATTCACCTTATGACATCCAGTGGAACAGTCACTTTACAATAGTGCATCTAAATCTTAAAGGGGGGGTGAGAAGGATTACTTTATCCTATCCTAGGTATTCCTTAAAGAGGTGGGGTTTCAGGTGTCTCCGGAAGGTGGTGATTGACTCCGCTGTCCTGGCGTCGTGAGGGAGTTTGTTCCACCATTGGGGGGCCAGAGCAGCGAACAGTTTTGACTGGGCTGAGCGGGAACTGTACTTCCTCAGTGGTAGGGAGGCGAGCAGGCCAGAGGTGGATGAACACAGTGCCCTTGTTTGGGTGTAGGGCCTGATCAGAGCCTGGAGGTACTGAGGTGCCGTTCCCCTCACAGCTCCGTAGGCAAGCACCATGGTCTTGTAGCGGATGCGAGCTTCAACTGGAAGCCAGTGGAGAGAGCGGAGGAGCGGGGTGATGTGAGAGAACTTGGGAAGGTTGAACACCAGACGGGCTGCGGCGTTCTGGATGAGTTGTAGGGGTTTAATGGCACAGGCAGGGAGCCCATCCACTATCCCCTATCCCCTATCCCCTATCCCCTATCCCCCTGTCCCCCATTCCTCTATCCCCTATCCCCCTATCCACTATCCCCTATCCCCCCATCCCCCATTCCTCAATCCCTATCCTCTATCCCATATCCTCTATACCCTATCCTCTATCCTCTGTGCTCTATCCTCTATCCCCCATTCTTCTATCCTTTATCCTCCATCCCCTATCCCCCATTCCTCTATCCCCGTCCCCCTATCCCCCAAGCCTCTATCCCCTATCCCCCTATCCCCCATTCCTCTATACTCTATCCCCTATCCTCTCTCTTCTATCCCCTATCCTCCATCCCCTATCCTCTATCCTGTATCCCCTATCCCCCATTCCCCTATCCCCTATCCCCCTATCCTCTATCCCCTATCCTCCTATCCCCCATTCCTCTATCCCCTATCCCCCTATCCCCCATTCCTCTATACTCTATCCCCTATCCTCTCTCTTCTATCCCCTATCCTCCATCCCCTATCCTCTATCCTGTATCCCCTATCCCCCATTCCCCTATCCCCTATCCCCCTATCCTCTATCCCCTATCCTCCTATCCCCCATTCCTCTATCCCCTATCCTCTATCCCCTATCCCCCTATCCCCCATTCCTCTATCCCCTATCCTCTATCCCATATCCTCTATCCTCTGTGCTCTATCCTCTATCCCCCATTCCTCTATCCCCCCCCTATATCCCCCCCTATCCCCCATTCCTCTATCCCCTCTATTCCCCCCATATCCTCTATCCCCTATCCTCTATCCCCCATCCCCTATCCCCCTATCCCCCATTCCTCTATCCCCCATTCCCCTATCCTCTATCCCCTATCCACTATTCCCTATCCCCTATCCTCAATCCCCTATCCTCTATCCCTATCCCCTATTCTCTATCCTCCATCCCCTATCCCCCATTCCTTTATCCCCCATCCCCCTTATCCCCTATTGCCCTATCCCCCTATCCCCCATTCCTCTATCCCCTATCCTCTATCCTCTGTGCTCTATCCTATATCCCCCATTCCCCTATCCTCTATCCCCTATCCCCTATCCACTATTCCCTATCCCCTATCCCCTATCCTCAATCCCCTATCCTCTATCCCCTATCCCCTATCCTCTATCCTCCATCCCCTATCCCCCATTCCTCTATCCCCCATCCCCCTATCCCCTATTGCCCTATCCCCATTCCCCTATCCTCTATCCCCTATCCCCCATTCCTCTATTCCACTATCCCCCATCCCCTATCCCCCTATCCCCCATTCCTCTATCCCCCATCCCCCTATCCCCCATTCCTCTATCCCTATCCCCATTCCTCTATCCCCTATCCCCCTATCCCCCATTCCTCTATCCCCTATGCTCTATCTTCTATCCCCTATCCTCCATCCCCTATCCTCTATCATCTATCCTGTATACCCTATCCCCCATTCCCCTATCCTCTATCCCCTATCCACTATCCCCTATCCCCTATCCCCCTGTCCCCCATTCCTCTATCCCCTATTCCCCTATCCACTATCCCGTATCCCCCATCCCCCATTCCTCTATCCCTATCCTCTATCCCATATCCTCTATCCCATATCCTCTATCCTCTGTGCTCTATCCTCCATCCCCTATCCTCTATCATCTATCCTGTATACCCTATCCCCCATTCCCCTATCCTCTATCCCCTATCCACTATCCCTATCCCCTATCCCCTATCCCCCTGTCCCCCATTCCTCTATCCCCTATACCCCTATCCACTATCCCCTATCCCCATCCCCCATTCCTCTATCCCTATCCTCTATCCCATATCCTCTATCCCCTATTCTCTATCCTCTGTGCTCTATCCTCTATCCCCTATCTTCTATCCCCCATCCCCCACCCCCATCCCCCTATCCCCTATTGCCCTATCCCCCATTCCCCTATCATCTATCCCCTATCCCCCATTCCTCTATCCCGTCCCCCTATCCCCAATCCTCTATCCCTATCCTCTCTCTTCTATCCCCTATCCTCCATCCCCTATCCCCTATCCTCTATCCTCTATCCTGTATCCCCTATCCCCCATTCCCCTATCCCCTATCCCCCTATCCTCTATCCCCTATCCTCTATCCCCTATCCCCTATCCCCCTATCCCCATTCCTCTATCCCCTATCCTCTATCCCCTATCCCCCTATCCCCTATCCCCCTATCCCCCATTCCTCTATCCCCCATTCCCCTATCCTCTATCCCCTATCCCCTATCCTCTATCCCCTATCCCCCCATTCCTCTATCCCCGTCCCCCTATCCCCCAATCCTCTATCCTCTAAACCTTATCCTCTCTCTTCTATCCCTATCCTCCATCCACTATCCTCTATCCTCTATCCTGTATCCCCTATCCCCCATTCCCCTATCCCCTATCCCCTATCCCCTATCCCCCCTATCCTCTATCCCCTATCCCCCTATCCCCCATTCCCCTATCCTCTATCCCCTATCCACTATCCCCTATCCCCTATCCCCCTGTCCCCCATTCCTCTATCCCCTATTCCCCTATCCACTATCCCCTATCCCCTATCCCCTATCCCCCATCCCCCATTCCTCTATCCCTATCCTCTATCCCATATCCTCTATCCCCTATCCTCTATCCTCTGTGCTCTATCCTCTATCCCCTATCCTCTATCCCCCATCCCCCACCCCCATCCCCCTATCCCCTATTGCCCTATCACCCAATCCCCTATCATCTATCCCCTATCCCCCATTCCTCTATCCCCGTCCCCCTATCCCCAATCCTCTATCCCTATCCTCTCTCTTCTATACCCTATCCTCCATCCCCTATCCTCTATCCTCTATCCTCTATCCTGTATCCCTATCCCCATTCCCTATCCCTATCCCCCTATCCTCTATCCCCTATCCTCCTATCCCCCATTCCTCTATCCCCTATCCTCTATCCCATATCCTCTATCCCCTATCCTCTATCCCCTATCCCCCTATCCCTATCCCCCTATCCCCCATTCCTCTATCCCCCATTCCCCTATCCTCTATCCCCTATCCCCTATCCTCTATCCCCTATCCCTATCCCCCATTCCTCTATCCCCGTCCCCCTATACCCAATCCTCTATCCTCTAATCCCTATCCTCTCTCTTCTATCCCCTATCCTCCATCCACTATCCTCTATCCTCTATCCTGTATCCCCTATCCCCCATTCCCCTATCCCCTATCCCTATCCCCCTATCCCCCTATCCTCTATCCCCTATCCTCCTATCCCCCATTCCTCTATCCCCTATCCTCTATCCCATATCCTCTATCCCCTACCCTCTATCCCCATCCCCTATCCCCCTATCCCCTATCCCCTATCCCCCTATCCCCATTCCTCTATCCCCCATTCCCCCTATCCTCTATCCCCTATCCCCTATCCACTATTCCCTATCCCCGATCCTCAATCCCCTATCCTCTATCCCCTATCCCCTATCCCCTATCCCCTATCCTCTATCCCCATCCCCTGTCCCCTATTGCCCTATCCCCATTCCCTATCCTCTATCCCCTATCCCCTATCCCCTATTCCTCTATCCCCGTCCCCCTATCCCCAAACCTCTATCCCCTATCCCCCTATCCCTCAATCCTCTATACTCTATCCCCTATCCTCTCTCTTCTATCCCCTATCCTCCATCCCCTATCCTCTATCATCTATCCTGTATCCCCTATCCCCCATTCCCCTATCCCCTATCCCCCTATCCTCCTATCCTCTATCCCCTATCCTCCTATCCCCCATTCCTCTATCCCCTATCCTCTATCCCATATCCTGTATCCCCTACCCTCTATCCCCCATTCCCCTATCCCCTATACACTATTCCCTATCCCCTATCCTCAATCCCCTATCCTCTATCCCCTATCCCATATACTCTATCCTCCATCCCTATCCCCCATTCCTCTATCCCCCATCCCCATATCCCCCATTCCCCTATCCTCTATCCCCAATGCCCTATGCCCTATCCACTATCCCCTATCCTCTATCCCCTGTCGTCTATCCCCTATCCCCTATCCCCCTATCCACTATCCCCTATCCCCGTATCCCCCATTCCTCTATCCCCCATCCCCCTATCCCCCATTCCTCTATCCCCCATCCCACTATCCCCCATCCCTCTATCCCCCATTCCCTATCCCCCATTCCCCTATCCTCTATCCCCTATCCCCTATCCACTATTCCCTATCCCCTATCCTCAATCCCCTATGCTCTATCCAATATCCCCTATCCCCTATCCTCTATCCTCCATCCCCTATCCCCTATCCCCTATCCCCTATCCCCTATCCCCTGCCCTCTATCCCCCATCCCCCTAAGCTAAGGTAACTGAGCTAAATGACTATCGCCCCATAGCACTCACCTCCGTCATCATGAAGTGCTTAGAGAGACTAGTCAAGGACCATATCACCTCCACCCTACCTGACACCCTCGACCCACTTCAATTTGCTTTACCGCCCCAATAGGTCCACAGACGACGCAATCACAATCTCCCTGTTTAGCCATGACTGCGTGGCCATGCAACTCAATCATCATGTTTGCAGACGACACTACAGTGGTAGGCTTGATTACCAACAACGACAAGACGGCCTACAGTTAGGAGGTGAGGGCCCTCGGAGTGTGGTGTCACGAAAATAACCTCTCACTCAATGTCAACAAAACAAAGGAGATAATCGTGGATGACAGGAAACCCTATCCACATTGACGGGGCAGTAGTGGAGAAGGTGGAAAGTTTTAAGTTCCTCGGCGTACACATCACTGACAAACTGAAATGGCCCACCCACACAGACAGTGTGGTGAAGAAGGTGCAACAGCGCCTCTTCAACCTCAGGAGGCTGAAGAAATTTGGCTTGTCATCTAAAACACTCACACACTTTTACAGATGCACCATTGAGAGCATCGTTAACCAACAAGGCAGTTCAAGGTGGGGGTGAAGTGACTATGCATAGATAATAAACAGTAGTACAGGTTAGTTGGGGTGGGTGTAACGGCGTTCTTCGTTTGTTGAAAGAGAGTCGGACCGAAATGCAGCGTGGTGGTTACTCATGTCTTTAATGAAGAAAAACAGAACGATACATGAAATAACTAATAAATACAAAAACAACAAACGGAACGAGAAACCTATTACAGCCTATCTGGTGAACACTACACAGAGACAGGAACAATCACCCAATAAATACAAAGCGAAACCCAGGCTACCTAAATACGGTTCCCAATCAGAGACAACGAGAATCACCTGACTCTGATTGAGAACCGCCTCAGGCAGCCAAGCCCATACAACAACCCTACTCAGCCGCAATCCCAATAACCACAAAACCCCAATACGAAATACAATAAACCCATGTCACACCCTGGCCTGAACAAATAATTAAAGAAAACACAAAATACTAAGACCAAGGCGTGACAGAACCCCCCCCCCCCCGCTAAGGTGCGGACTCCCGGACGCACCTCAAAACCATAGGGAGGGTCCGGGTGGGTGTCTGTCCATGGTGGCGGTTCCGGCTCGGGACGTGGACCCCACTCCATTAAAGTCATAGTTCCTCCCCTTCGCGTCCTGGGATAATCCACCCTCGCCGCCGACCATGGCCTAATAGTCCTCACCCAGAACCCCACTGAACTGAGGAGCAGCTCGTGACTGAGGGGCAGCTCGGGACTGAGAGACAGCTCGGGACTGAGGGGCAGCTCGGGACTGAGGGGCCGCTCGGGACTGAGGGGCAGCTCGGGACTGAGGCAGCTCGAGACTGAGGGGAAGCTCGGCACTGAGGGGCAGTTCGGGACTGAGGGGCAGCTTGGGAATTAGGGGCAGCTCGGCGACTGAGGGGCAGCCCGGGACTGAGGGGAAGCCCAGTACTGAGAGAAAGCCCAGTACTGAGAGGAAGCCCAGTACTGAGAGGAAGCCCAGTACTGAGATGAAGCTCAGGCAGGTAGTAGGCTCCGGTAGATCCTGGCTGGCTGGCGGATCTGGAAGATTCTGGTTGACTAGCAGATCTGGAAGAGACTGGTTGACTGGCAGATCTGGAAGAGACTGGTTGACTGGCAGATCTGGAAGAATCTGGTTGACTGCCAGATCTAGAAGATCATGGCTGACTGGCGGATCTAGCTGCTCTATGCAGACTGACAGCTCTGGCTGCTCCATGCAGGCTGACAGCTCTGACTGCTTCATACAGACTGACAGCTCTGGCTGCTTTATGCAGACTGACAGCTCTGACTGCTCCATGCAGGCTGACAGCACCCTGTAGACTGGCAGCTCCTTGCAGACTGACAGCTCCTTGCAGACTGACAGCTCCTTGCAGATTGGCAGCTCTTTGCAGACTGACAGCTCTGGCTGCTTCATGCAGACTGACAGCTCTGGCTGCTTCATGCAGACTGACAGCTCAGGCTGCTCCGAACAGGCAGGAGGCTCCGGCAGCGCTGTAGAGGAGGAAGGCTCTGATAGCGCTGAACAGGCGGGAGACTCCGACAGCGCAGGAGGGAAGGAAGGCTCTGATAGCCCTGAACAGGCGGGAGACTCCGACAGCGCAGGAGGGAAGGAAGGCTCTGATAGCGCTGAACAGACCGGAGACTCCACCAGTGCTGTAGAGGAGGAAGGGTCTGATAGCACTGAACAGGCGGGAGACTCCGACAGCACAGGAGAGGCGAGGCGCACTGTAGGCCTGATGCGTGTTGCTGGCACTGGTGATACTGGAGCGAGGACACGCACAGGAAGCCTGGTGCGGGGAGCTGCTACAGGAGGACTGGTGTGTGGAGGTGGCTCTGGATAGACCGGACCGTGCAGGCGCACTGGAGCTCTTGAGCACCGAGCCTGCCCAACCTTACCTGGCTCGATGCCCACTCTAGCCCGGCCAATACGAAGGGCTGGTATGAACCGCACCGGGCTATGCACCCGCACTGGAAACACTGTGCGCTCCATAGCATAACACGGTGCCTGCCCGGTCTCTCTAGCCCACCGGTAAGCACAGGGAGTTTGCGCAGGTCTCCTACCTGGCATAGCCATACTCCCTGCAAGCCTCCCCCCAATAATGTTTTTGGGCTGCTTTTCGGGCTTCCATCCGCGTCGCCGTGCTGCCTCCTCATACCAGCGCCTCTCCGCTTTATCCGCCTCTAGTTCTTCCTTGGGACGGCGATATTCTCCAGGCTGAGCCCAGGGTCCTTTTCCGTCTAATATCTCCTCCCAAGTCCAGAAGTCCTTTGATCGCTGCTCCTCATGATTAACAGGGAGAGTTGGCTCAGGTCTCACTCCTGACTCTGCTACTCTCTCCCTGAGCCCTCCCCCAATACATTTTTGGGGCTGACTTTCGGGTTTCTTTCTGCGCCGCCGTGTCTTTCTCTTCGACTCCATTCTCCTATAGCCCTCTTCACACTGCTCCAGCGAATCCCAGGCGGGCTCCGGCACTCTCTCTGGGTCGACCGCCCACCTGTCTATTTCTTCCCACGTCATATACTCCATACGTCTGCTGTCCATAACGTCTTCCCATGTCCATTCTCCGAATAATTCATCCTCCTTTCGCTGCTCATGCTATCGCTGCCTGTTACCACGCCACTCGGTCCGTGCAGGGTGGGTGATTCTGTAACGGCGTTCTTCGTTTGTTGAAAGAGAGTCGGACCGAAATGCAGCGTGGTGGTTACTCATGTCTTTAATGAAGAAAAACGGAACGATACATGAAATAACTAATAAATACAAAAACAACAAACGGAACGTGAAACCTATTACAGCCTGTCTGGGGAACACTACACAGAGACAGGAACAATCACCCAATAAATACAAAGCGAAACCCAGGCTACCTAAATACGGTTCCCAATCAGAGACAACGAGAATCACCTGACTCTGATTGAGAACCGCCTCAGGCAGCCAAGCCCATACAACAACCCTAATCAACCACAATCCCAATAACCACAAAACCCCAATACGAAATACAATAAACCCATGTCACATCCTGGCCTGAACAAATAATTAAAGAAAACACAAAATACTAAGACCAAGGCATGACAGAGGGGGGGTGAAGTGACTATAGATAATAAACAGTAGTACAGGTTAGTGGTAATATGTACATGTAGGTGGGGGTTAAAGTGACTATAGATAATAAACAGTAGTACAGGTTAGTTGAGGTGGGGGTGAAGTGACTATAGATAATAAACAGTAGTACAGGTTAGTTGAGGTGGGGGGGGGTGAAGTGACTATAGATAATAAACAGTAGTACAGGTTAGTTGAGGTGGGGGGGTGAAGTGACTATAGATAATAAACAGTAGTACAGGTTAGTTGAGGTGGGGGGGTGAAGTGACTATAGATAATAAACAGTAGTACAGGTTAGTTGAGGTGGGGGTGAAGTGACTATAGATAATAAACAGTAGTACAGGTTAGTTGAGGTGGGGGGTGAAGTGACTATAGATAATAAACAGTAGTACAGGTTAGTTGAGGTGGGGGGTGAAGTGACTATAGATAATAAACAGTAGTACAGGTTAGTTGAGGTGGGGGGTTAAAGTGACTATAGATAATAAACAGTAGTACAGGTTAGTTGAGGTGGGGGTGAAGTGACTATAGATAATAAACAGTAGTACAGGTTAGTTGAGGTGGGGGTTAAAGTGACTATAGATAATAAACAGTAGTACAGGTTAGTTGAGGTGGGGGGGTTAAAGTGACTATAGATAATAAACAGTAGTACAGGTTAGTTGAGGTGGGGGGTTAAAGTGACTATAGATAATAAACAGTAGTACAGGTTAGTTGAGGTGGGGGGTGACTATAGATTAAAGTGACTATAGATAATAAACAGTAGTACAGGTTAGTTGAGGTGGGGGTGAAGTGACTATAGATAATAAACAGTAGTACAGGTTAGTTGAGGTGGGGGGTTAAAGTTAGACTATAGATAATAAACAGTAGTACAGGTTAGTTGAGGTGTGACTATGGGTAAAAATGACTGACTAGGGGTTAAAGTGACTATAGATAATAAACAGTAGTACAGGTTAGTTGAGGTGGGGGGGGTGAAGTGACTATAGATAATAAACAGTAGTACAGGTTAGTTGAGGTGGGGGTTAAAGTGACTATAGATAATAAACAGTAGTACAGGTTAGTTGAGGTGGGGGGGTTAAAGTGACTATAGATAATAAATAGTAGTACAGGTTAGTTGAGGTGGGGGGTTAAAGTGACTATAGATAATAAACAGTAGTACAGGTTAGTTGAGGTGGGGGTGGGGATAATAAACAGTAGTACAGGTTAGTTGAAGTGACTATAGATAATAAACAGTAGTACAGGTTAGTTGAGGTGGGGGGAAGTGACTATAGATAATAAACAGAGTACTTATTGAGATAATAAACAGTAGTACAGGTTAGTTGAGGTGGGGGTGAAGTGACTATAGATAATAAACAGTAGTACAGGTTAGTTGAGATAATGTAGGGTTAGGGGGGATAATAAACAGTAGTACAGGTTAAAGTGACTATAGATAATAAACAGTAGTACAGGTTAGTTGAGGTGGGGGGGGGTGACTATAGATAATAAACAGTAGTACAGGTTAGTTGAGGTGGGGGGTTAAAGTGACTATAGATAATAAACAGTAGTACAGGTTAGTTGAGGTGGGGGGGTGACTATAGATAATAAACAGTAGTACAGGTTAGTTGAGGTGGGGGGGTGACTATAGATAATAAACAGTAGTACAGGTTAGTTGAGGTGGGGGGGGGGGGTTAAAGACTATAGATAATAAACAGACTATAGATAATAAACAGTAGTACAGGTTAGTTGAGGTGGGGGGGGGGGTGAAGTGACTATAGATAATAAACAGTAGTACAGGTTAGTTGAGGTGGGGGGTTAAAGTGACTATAGATAATAAACAGTAGTACAGGTTAGTTGAGGTGGGGGTTAAAGTGACTATAGATAATAAACAGTAGTACAGGTTAGTTGAGGTGGGGGGGACTATAGATGACTATAGATAATAAACAGTAGTACAGGTTAGTTGAGGTGGGGGGGTTAAAGTGACTATAGATAATAAACAGTAGTACAGGTTAGTTGAGGTGGGGGGGAAGTGACTATAGATAATAAACAGTAGTACAGGTTAGTTGAGGTGGGGGTTAAAGTGACTATAGATAATAAACAGTAGTACAGGTTAGTTGAGGTGGGGGGATTAAAGTGACTATAGATAATAAAAACAGTAGTACAGGTTAGTTGAGGTGGGGGGGTTAAAGTGACTATAGATAATAAACAGTAGTACAGGTTAGTTGAGGTGGGGGGGGGGGTGAGGTGACTATAGGTAATAAACAGCGAGTAGCAGCAGTGTACAAAAGGGGGGGGTCACTGTAAATTGTCCGGTGGCTATTTTGGGAATTGTTCAGCAGTCTAATGGCTTGGGGGTAAAAGCTGTCGGTTCTAGACTTGGTGCTCCGGCACCGCATGCCATGTGGTAGCAGAGAAAACAGTCTATGACTTGGGTGACTGGAGTCTCTGACAAATTTATGGGCTTTCCTCTGACACCGCCTATTATATAGGTCCCGGATGGCAGGAAGCTTGGCCCCAGTGGTGTTCTGGGCTGTACGCACTACCCTCTGATATAGAGGTCCTGGATGGCAGGAAGCTTGGCCCCAGTGATGTTCTGGGCTGTACGCACTACCCTCTGATATAGAGGTCCTGGATGGCAGGGAGCTTGGCCCAAGTGATGTTCTGGGCTGTACGCACTACCCTCTGATATAGAGGTCCTGGATGGCAGGGAGCTTGGCCCCAGTGATGTTCTGGGCTGTACGCACTACCCTCTGATATAGAGGTCCTGGATGGCAGGAAGCTTGGCCCCAGTGATGTTCTGGGCTGTACGCACTACCCTCTGATATAGAGGTCCTGGATGGCAGGAAGCTTGGCCCCAGTGATGTTCTGGGCTGTACGCACTACCCTCTGATATAGAGGTCCTGGATGGCAGGAAGCTTGGCCCCAGTGATGTTCTGGGCAGTACGCACTACCCTCTGATATAGAGGTCCTGGATGGCAGGAAGCTTGGCCCCAGTGATGTTCTGGGCTGTACGCACTACCCTCTGATATAGAGGTCCTGGATGGCAGGAAGCTTGGCCCCAGTGATGTTCTGGGCAGTACGCACTACCCTCTGATATAGAGGTCCTGGATGGCAGGAAGCTTGGCCCCAGTGATGTTCTGGGCAGTACGCACTACCCTCTGATATAGAGGTCCTGGATGGCAGGGAGCTTGGCCCCAGTGATGTTCTGGGCTGTACGCACTACCCTCTGTAGCGCCTTACGGTCAGATGCCGAGCAGTCACATAATCAATGACATGGGACCATCAAACTGTTTTGTCTTGATTATTAAAGTCGAAGGTAAGAATACAGACATCACTCTGATTCAGTGTCTTAAAACATTGGTATGAATGATGTGTCAGAAGGATGGGTTTTGTTAGTGGGGGGGTTTCACATCTCAAATGATGTGTCAGCCACCAACATTAGTAACAGTCCTCTACTCCCATGTCGCAATATCAGGCCCTGTTTGAGCGAGGCCACTAGTTCAACACGGCATGTAATCATACACTCGACTAAACTAACCTATACTGACTTGTTCCTGGCATTGTCATTAATTTATCTACATACGATTTGCATATTTTGATGGGATCGAATCACTTGTATCCCATCTCATTGGCCAGTCCTTCCTCTCAGGTATCATGCTGCAGACGCCATCACTGTGACTGACCCCCGGAGCGAGAGGTCATCATCGAGAGGCAAACAGAGCCTCTCTCATTCCCCCATTCCTCCACCTCTTCTTCTAATGGTCTGGAATGTCCTCTCGGGGACAAGAAAGAACCTCTTTCACATGGGAGCCTAATCAGAGGCACGGTGCCTGCTGCTCATTCGGGGGGACACTTGTGGAACAACTAGCCTTGTCTTCAGTCAAATGGCCGGCTGTAGAGCAGAGGGTTGGTGTCCTATTTAGCCCATTGAACCACTACAGGACAACATTCACACCACAGAACCCCTACAGGACAATATTCACACCACAGAACCCCTACAGGACAACATTCACACCACAGAACCCCTACAGGACAATATTCACACCACAGAACAACATTCACACCACAGGACAACATTCACACCACAGAACAACATTCACACAACAGAACCCCTACAGGACAACATTCACACAACAGAACCCCTACAGGACAACATTCACACCACAGAACCCCTAAAATCAAATCAAATCAAATTTTATTTGTCACATACACATGGTTAGCAGATGTTAATGCGAGTGTAGCGAAATGCTTGTACTTCTAGTTCCGACAATGCAGTGATAACCAACAAGTAATCTAACTAACAATTCCAAAACTACTGTCTTATACACAGTGTAAGGGGATAAGGAACATGTACATAAGGATATATGAATGAGTGATGGTACAGAGCAGCATACAGTAGATGGTATCGAGTACAGTATATACATATGAGATGAGTGTGTAGACAAAGTAAACAAAGTGGCATAGTTAAAGTGGCTAGTGATACATGTGTTACATAAGGATGCAGTCGATGATGAAGAGTACAGTATATACATATGCATATGAGATGAATAATGTAGGGTAAGTAACATTATATAAGGTAGCATTGTTTAAAGTGGCTAGTGATATATTTACATCATTTCCCATCAATTCCCATTATTAAAATGGCTGGAGTTGGGTCAGTGTCAATGACAGTGTGTTGGCAGCAGCCACTCAGTGTTAGTGGTGGCTGTTTAACAGTCTGATGGCCTTGAGATAGAAGCTGTTTTTCAGTCTCTCGGTCCCAGCTTTGATGCACCTGTACTGACCTCGCCTTCTGGATGATAGCGGGGTGAACAGGCAGTGGTTCGGGTGGTTGATGTCCTTGATGATCTTTATGGCCTTCCTGTAACAACGGGTGGTGTAGGTGTCCTGGAGGGCAGGTAGTTTGCCCCCGGTGATGCGTTGTGCAGTCCTCACTACCCTCTGGAGAGCCTTACGGTTGAGGGCGGAGCAGTTGCCGTACCAGGCGGTGATACAGCCCGCCAGGATGCTCTCGATTGTGCATCTGTAGAAGTTTGTGAGTGCTTTTGGTGACAAGCCGAATTTCTTCAGCCTCCTGAGGTTGAATAGGCGCTGCTGCGCCTTCTTCACGACGCTGTCAGTGTGAGTGGACCAATTCAGTTTGTCTGTGATGTGTATGCCGAGGAACTTAAAACTAGCTACCCTCTCCACTACTGTTCCATCGATGTGGATAGGGGGTGTTCCCTCTGCTGTTTCCTGAAGTCCACAATCATCTCCTTAGTTTTGTTGACGTTGAGTGTGAGGTTATTTTCCTGACACCACACTCCGAGGGCCCTCACCTCCTCCCTGTAGGCCGTCTCGTCGTTGTTGGTAATCAAGCCTACCACTGTTGTGTCGTCCGCAAACTTGATGATTGAGTTGGAGGCGTGCGTGGCCACGCAGTCGTGGGTGAACAGGGAGTACAGGAGAGGGCTCAGAACGTACCCTTGTGGGGCCCCCGTGTTGAGGATCAGCGGGGAGGAGATGTTGTTGCCTACCCTCACCACCTGGGGGCGGCCCGTCAGGAAGTCCAGTACCCAGTTGCACAGGGCGGGGTCGAGACCCAGGGTCTCGAGCTTGATGACGAGCTTGGAGGGTACTATGGTGTTGAATGCCGAGCTGTAGTCGATGAACAGCATTCTCACATAGGTATTCCTCTTGTCCAGGTGGGTTAGGGCAGTGTGCAGTGTGGTTGAGATTGCATCGTCTGTGGACCTATTTGGGCGGTAAGCAAATTGGAGTGGGTCTAGGGTGTCAGGACAATATTCACACCACAGAACTATATTCACACCACAGAACCCCTACAGGACAACATTCACACCACAGAACCCCTACAGGACAATATTCACACCACAGAACAATATTCACACCACAGAACCCCTACAGGACAACATTCACACCACAGAACCCCTGCAGGACAACATTCACACCACAGAACAACATTCACACCACAGGACAACATTCACACCACAGAACCCCTACAGGACAACATTCACACCACAGAACCCCTACAGGACAACATTCACACCACAGAACCCCTACAGGACAATAGTCACACCACAGAACAACATTCACACCACAGAACCCCTACAGGACAACATTCACACCACAGAACCCCTACAGGACAATATTCACACCACAGAACCCCTACAGGACAACATTCACACCACAGAACCCCTACAGGACAACATTCACACCACAGAACCCCTACAGGACAATATTTGGCCATAGCGTGTGCAATGTGTCTCCTCTCTCCCCCTCTCTTTCTCTCTCTCTCTCTCTCTCTCTCTCTCTCTCTCTCTCTCTCTCTCTCTCTCTCTCTCTCTCTCTCTCTCTCTCTCTCTCTCTCTCTCTCTCTCTCTCTCTCTCTCTCTCTCTCTCTCTCTCTCTCTCCTCTTTCCTCTCTCCATCTCCTCTCTCTCAACTCTATATAGATAGATCAATTATTTTTTTAAACTTTGTATAGAGTTAAGATAATAATTATCTGATTATAGTATTAGGTTAATTATTAGAGGTTCATTTGGCTTTGAGGAAGAGGAAGATAACATCCAGTTTTAGGGCCAGCTCCAATTTCAATTTAGTCAATTCAGTGGCCTTTAGTGGAATTCAGTTTACTTCCTGCGTTAACTGAATCATAATGGAATTGGCCCCGACCTCGATAACATCACTGGAAACAACATGGATTGATAATGTATCTAATATTACTGACTTACTGCAGCTGTACTTCCATTGAAACAGCAAGCAGTGCCGGTCCTAGGAGAACGTCTTCAGATGTCTTGTCTCTCTCTACGCCAGCTGCTGTAGTAATCATCACATCCCTTCTACAGTAGAACCCTTTAAAACATATCACTAGAGACTCAAGTCCTCTGACTGTCCCCTACAGCCTCTGCTCTCTGTCCCCTCCAGCCTCTGCTCTCTGTCCCCTCCAGCCTCTGCTCTCTGTCCCCTCCAGCCTCTGCTCTCTGTCCCCTACAGCCTCTGCTCTCACCATTACATGGTGTTGCCCGAACACAGAAGCCAGGGTCGTTGAAATTTCCACAACACAAATGTATTTATTTTACCTTTATTTAACCAGGCAAGTCAGTTAAGAACAAATTCTTATTTTCAATGACAGCCTACTGGGGAACAGTGGGTTAACTGCCTGTTCAGGGGCAGAATGACAGATGTGTACCTTGTCAGCTCGGGGATTTGAACTTGCAACCTTTCGGTTACTAGTCCAACACTCTAACCACTAGGCTACCCTGACCGTCACTAGGCTACCCTGACCGTCACTAGACTACCCTGACCGTCACTAGGCTACCCTGACCGTCACTAGGCTATCCTGACCGTCACTAGGCTACCCTGACCGTCACTAGGCTACCCTGACCATCACTAGACTACCCTGACCGTCACTAGGCTACCCTGACCGTCACTAGGATACCCTGACCATCACTAGACTACCCTGACCGTCACTAGGCTACCCTGACCGTCACTAGACTACCCTGACCGTCACTAGGCTACCCTGACCGTCACTAGGCTACCCTGACCGTCAGTAGGCTACCCTGACCGTCACTAGGCTACCCTGACCGTCACTAGGCTACCCTGACCGTCAGTAGGCTACCCTGACCGTCACTAGGCTACCCTGACCGTCACTAGGCTACCCTGACCAGCTCTCTACATGCCCAGCTCTCTATATGCCCAGCTCTCTATATGCCCAGCTCTCTACATGCCCAGCTCTCTACATGCCCAGCTCTCTATATGCCCAGCTCTCTATATGCCCAGCTCTCTACATGCCCAGCTCTCTACATGCCCAGCTCTCTATATGCCCAGCTCTCTATATGCCCAGCTCTCTACATGCCCAGCTCTCTATATACCCAGCTCTCTATATGCCCAGCTCTCTATATGCCCAGCTCTCTATATGCCCAGCTCTCTACATGCCCAGCTCTCTATATGCCCAGCTCTCTATATGCCCAGCTCTCTATATGCCCAGCTCTCTACATGCCCAGCTCTCTACATGCTCAGCTCTCTACATGCCCAGCTCTCTATATGCCCAGCTCTCTATATGCCCAGCTCTCTATATGCCCAGCTTTCTATATACCCAGCTCTCTATATGCCCAGCTCTCTATATGCCCAGCTCTCTATATGCCCAGCTCTATATATGCCCAGCTCTCTATATTCCCAGCTCTCTATATACCCAGCTCTCTATATAACCAGCTCTCTATATGCCTAGCTCTCTATATGCCCAGCTCTCTATATACCCAGCTCTCTATATAACCAGCTCTCTATATGCCCAGCTCTCTATATGCCCAGCTCTCTATATGCCCAGCTCTCTATATTCCAAGCTCTCTATATACCCAGCTCTCTATATACCCAGCTCTCTATATGCCCAGCTCTCTATATACCCAGCTCTCTATATTCCCAGCTCTATATATACCCAGCTCTCTATATGCCCAGCGCTCTATATGCCCAGCTCTCTATATGCCCAGCTCTCTATATGTCCAGCTCTCTATATTCCCAGCCCTCTATATGCCCAGCTCTCTATATGCCCAGCTCTCTATATGCCCAGCTCTCTATATGCCCAGCTCTCTATATACCCAGCTCTCTATATACCCAGCTCTCTATTTGCCCAGCTCTCTATATGCCCAGCTCTCTACATGCCCAGCTCTCTACATACCCAGCTCTCTACATGCCCAGCTCTCTACATGCCCAGCTCTCTACATGCCCAGCTCTCTATATGCCCAGCTCTCTATATGCCCAGCTCTCTATATGCCCAGCTCTCTATATGCCCAGCTCTCTATATTCCCAGCTCTCTATATTCCCAGCTCTCTATATGCCCAGCTCTCTATATGCCCAGCTCTCTATATGCCCAGCTCTCTATATGCCCAGCTCTCTATATTCCCAGCTCTCGATTTCTTTATTGGATTAATTTTAGTTTTTTCAACCGTTCATGACTGGGAGTCCCATAGGGCGGTGCACAATTGGCCCAGCATCATCCGTGTTTGGCCGGGGGTACCCACTGTTCCTAGGCCAGTTAACACACTGTTCCTAGGCCAGTTAACCCACTGTTCCTAGGCCAGTTAACCCACTGTTCCTAGACCAGTTAACCCCACTGTTCCTAGACCAGTTAACCCACTGTTCCTAGGCCAGTTAACCCACTGTTCCTAGACCAGTTAACCCAACTGTTCCTAGGCCAGTTAACCCACTGTTCCTAGACCAGTTAACCCACTGTTCCTAGACCAGTTAACCCACTGTTCCTAGACCAGTTAACCCACTGTTCCTAGACCAGTTAATCCACTGTTCCTAGACCAGTTAACCCACTGTTAACCCACTGTTCCTAGACCAGTTAACCCACTGTTCCTAGACCAGTTAACCCACTGTTCCTAGACCAGTTAACCCACTGTTCCTAGACCAGTTAACCCACTGTTCCTAGACCAGTTAACCCACTGTTCCTAGACCAGTTAACCCACTGTTCCTAGACCAGTTAACCCAGTTAACCCACTGTTCCTAGACCAGTTAACCCACTGTTCCTAGACCTGTTCCTAGACCAGTTAACCCACTGTTCCTAGACCAGTTAACCCACTGTTCCTAGACCAGTTAACCCACTGTTCCTAGACCAGTTAACCCACTGTTCCTAGACCAGTTAACCCACTGTTCCTAGACCAGTTAACCCACTGTTCCTAGACCAGTTAACCCACTGTTCCTAGACCAGTTAACCCACTGTTCCTAGACCAGTTAACCCACTGTTCCTAGACCAGTTAACCCACTGTTCCTAGACCAGTTAACCCACTGTTCCTAGACCAGTTAACCCACTGTTCCTAGACCAGTTAACCCACTGTTCCTAGACCAGTTAACCCACTGTTCCTAGACCAGTTAACCCACTGTTCCTAGACCAGTTAACCAGTTAACCCACTGTTCCTAGACCAGTTAACCCACTGTTCCTAGACCAGTTAACCCACTGTTCCTAGACCAGTTAACCCACTGTTCCTAGGCCGTCATTGTAAATAATAATTTGTTCTTAACTGACGTGCCTGCTTAAAAATAAAAGTTAAATGAGCAAAATATATATATCAAATGATTTAATCTCAGCGAAGGTCACGCCATTTTGTTAACGTAAAGAGACATTTCTTTACAGACTTCTGCTTCTCTGTTTGACTTTGATTTCGTTTGAGAATTAACAGACTTGAAGTAACTTATGGAACTATTTCACTGCAGGGAAACTATGGAACACCACCAGGATATTTGAGGGTTTTCTTTATTGTGATGCCAGCCGTTTCCTCCCTGATTCACAGTAACAGCCAGTGAAGAGTTACACAAAACGGCTGTGTGTGTGTGTGTGTGTGTGTGTGTGTGTGTGTGTGTGTGTGTGTGTGTGTGTGTGTGTGTGTGTGTGTGTGTGTGTGTGTGTGTGTGTGTGTGTGTGTGTGTGTGTGTGTGTGTGTGTGTGTGTGTGTGTGTGTGTGTGTATGGGACTAATTCTGGGAAGAGTCATGTTTTATTTCACAATAATTGCTCAATACTCTGTCATTCCTCCATCGGAGGTCCTGTCTACTCTGTTGTTGAAGGCATTTGGGTCCCTTCACTGCAGCGTTAGGCGGATCCCCTTGACGTGTCTGGTCTCTACATAAACTGTCCAAGATGAGTCAGACAGTGAAACTGGGAGTATAGACCACAACCACAACCACGATCACAACCACGATGAGGATCACAACCACAATGAGGATCACAACCACGATGAGGATCACAACCACGATGAGGATCACAACAACGATGAGGATCACAACCACGATGAGGATCACAACCACGATGAGGATCACAACCACGATGAGGATCACAACCACAACCAGGATCAGGATCACAAATCAAATCAAATCAAATGTATTTATATAGCCCTTCGTACATCAGCTGATATCTCAAAGTGCTGTACAGAAACCCAGCCTAAAACCCCAAACAGCAAGCAATGCAGATGTAGAAGCACGGTGGCTAGGAAAAACTCCCTGGAAAGGCCAAAACCTAGGAAGAAACCTAGAGAGGAACCAGGCTATGTGGGGTGGCCAGTCCTCTTCTGGCTGTGCCGGGTGGAGATTATAACAGAACGTGGCCAAGATGTTCAAATGTTCATAAATGACCAGCATGGTCGAATAATAACAAGGCAGAACAGTTGAAACTGGAGCAGCAGCACAGTCAGGTGGACTGGGGACAGCAAGGAGTCATCATGTCAGGTCGTCCTGGGGCACGGTCCTTGGGCTCAGGTCCTCCGAGAGAGAGAAAGAAAGAGAGAATTAGAGAGAGCATATGTGGGGTGGCCAGTCCTCTTCTGGCTGTGCCGGGTGGAGATTATAACAGAATATGGCCAAGATGTTCGAATGTTCATAAATGACCAGCATGGTCAAATAATAGTAAGGCAGAAAAGTTGAAACTGGAGCAGCAGCATGGCCAGGTGGACTGGGGACAGCAAGGAGTCATCATGTCAGGTCGTCCTGGGGCATGGTCCTAGGGCTCAGGTCCTCCGAGAGAGAGAAAGAAAGAAGGAGAGAATTAGAGAACGCACACTTAGATTCACACAGGACACCGAATAGGACAGACCACGACCAGGATCAGGATCACAACCACGATCACGATCACAACTACGACCAGGATCAGGATCACAACTACGACCAGGATCACAACCACAACCACAACTACGACCAGGATCACAACCACAACTATGACCAGGATCAGGATCACAACCACAACCATGACTAGGATCACAACCACGATCACGATCACAACTACGACCAGGATCACAACCACAACCAGGACCAGGATCACAACCACGATCACGACCAGGGTCACAACCACGATCACGACCAGGATCACAACCACGATCACGACCAGGATCACAACCAGGATCAGGATCACAACTATGACCAGGATCATGACCACGACCACGACCACGATCATGACCAGGATCACAACCTGGAAGGATTTTTGCAGAACTACTTGAGCACCAAAATAGATAATAGGGATGTTTAAGAGTCTAATGATAGAGTCATTATACAGTCATTATAGCATCATTATAGAGCATCCAGATTCAGTCTATAGAGTCATCATATAGTCAAATTATGGATCATCCAGATTCAGCATAAAGAGAGTCATTATAGAGTCTCATATAATCTCAATATACAGTCTCATTATAGATTCTCAGTATAGAGTCTCAGTATAGAGCCTCATTATAGAGTCTCAGTATAGAGTCTCATTATAGAGTCTCATTATAGAGTCTCATTACAGAGTCTCAGTATAGAGTATCAATTGAGTGCCTCATTATAGAGACGTGGGACATGGACAGAGTCTCATGTGGGTAGTAACACAAGACGTGGGACATGGACAGAGTCTCATGTGGGTAGTAACACAAGACGTGGGACATGGATAGAGTCTCATGTGGGTAGTAACACAAGACGTGGGACATGGATAGCGTCTCACGTGGGTAGTAACACAAGACGTGGGACATGGATAGAGTCTCACGTGGGTAGTAACACAAGACGTGGGACATGGATAGCGTCTCATGTGGGTAGTAACACAAGACGTGGGACATGGACAGAGTCTCACGTGGGTAGTAACACAAGACGTGGGACATGGATAGCGTCTCACGTGGGTAGTAACACAAGACGTGGGACAAGGACAGAGTCTCACGTGGGTAGTAAGACAAGACGCGGGACATGGATAGCGTCTCACGTGGGTAGTAACACAAGATGTGCGACATAGATAGCGTCTCACGTGGGTAGTAACACAAGACGTGGGACATGGATAGTCTCACGAGGGTAGTAACACAAGATGCGGGACATGGATAGAGTCTCACGTGGGTAGTAACACAAGACGTGGGACATGGATAGAGTCTCACGTGGGTAGTAACCCAGAAAAGAGCATGTGTCGGCTGCATGTTTCCTCAAATTGGTGGCGTGGTGGACACCTATCGTGGTGTTGTCCCTATACAGGGTGCTGGCCGTCTGCCCATCGGGCCTTGTGATTCAGGCTGAAAGGTAGCAGCTGTGACGGAGGTCCACAGGACAAAGAGTTCACTTCAACAGGCGCTCTTTTGCTTTACGCCTCCAACTCACGCGCATCTCACTGCCCTTCAATTGCTTATTGAATTAAGTCTAATCACTCAATTAAAGTCACATGGAGGAGCAGCCAAGATAACAGGTCCAGTATTGTCGTTCGTGGGAAGAAGTCCAGTCCTAAGCCAATAACATGGTAGCACCGTGACGGATTCCTGCGTCTCCAGCACCTGTGACCACTAGGCCTGTGGTTGACTGGCTGACGGGCTGCTGGAGAGAAGAGGACGGCTTTGTGTTGTTTTGGTCAAAGAGAGGACATTTTGTCTCAGATACATACCGATGGTCTCTGTCTGCTGTTCTGTGGTTTATGCTGAAGTAGAGGAAACTCCAACACACTCACTGCAATAAATATTGTCTTGTTATGACTGACTAAGTAAGGCAGGCATCGGCTGAACCTTGAAAAGGCCTTTATATACAGGTGTATGCAGTGTCTCTGCTTACACCTGGAAAAGGCCTTTATATACAGGTTTATGCAGTGTCTCTGCTTACACCTGGAAAATGCCTTGATATACAGGTGTATGTCTCTCTCCCTAATTCAAGGCTTTTAGAGTATACTACACACTGTGAGCATCAGTTGACCTTAGATCTCAGAAAAGGAGATGTCACCTCACGAAGGCTGCTAGCGTCACTGTCCTGCTAGCACGTCATTGTCCTGCTAGCACATCACTGTCCTGCTAGCACGTCACTGTCCTGCTAGCCCGTCACTGTCCTGCTAGCGCGTCACTGTCCTGCAAGCGCGTCACTGTCCTGCTAGCCTGTCACTGTCCTGCTAGCGCATCACTGTCCTGCTAGCATGTCACTGTCCTGCTAGCCCGTCACTGTCCTGCTAGCGCGTCACTGTCCTGCTAGCGCGTCACTGTCCTGCTAGCCCGTCACTGTCCTGCTGGTGCGTCACTGTCCTGCTAGAGCGTTACTGTCCTGCTAGCGTGTCACTGTCCTGCCAGCGTGTCACTGTCCTGCTAGCGCATCACTGTCCTGCTAGCGCATCACTGTCCTGCTACCTCGTCACTGTCCTGCTAGCACGTCACTGTCCTGCTAGCCCGTCACTGTCCTGCTAGCGTGTCATTGTCCTGCTAGCCTGTCACTGTCCTGCTAGCGCATCATTGTCCTGCTAGCGCGTCACTGTCTTGCTAGCGTGTCACTGTCCTGCTAGCTCGTCACTGTCCTGCTAGCACGTCACTGTTCTGCTAGCCCGTCACTGTCCTGCTAGCACGTCACTGTCCTGCTAGCCCGTCACTATCCTGCCAGCTCGTCACTGTCCTGCTAGCGCGTCACTGTCTTGCTAGCGTGTCACTGTCCTGCTAGCTTGTCACTGTCCTGCTAGCACGTCACTGTCCTGCTAGCGCGTCACTGTCCTGCTAGTGCGTCACTGTCCTGCTAGCCCGTCACTGTCCTGCGAGCGTGTCACTGTCCTGCCAGCTCGTCACTGTCCTGCTAGCGCGTCACTGTCCTGCTAGCCTGTCACTGTCCTGCTAGCGCGTCACTCTCCTGCTAGCGCGTCACTGTCCTGCTAGAGTGTCACTGTCCTGCTAGCCTGTCACTGTCCTGCTAGCCTGTCACTGTCCTGCTAGCACGTCACTGTCCTGAGAGGCTACAGTGATGCTGCAGAGAGACTGAAGCTGCAGAGAGACTACAGTCATGCTGCAGAGAGGCTACAGAGAGACTACAGAGAGACTGATGCTGCAGAGAGACTACAGGGAGGCTACAGAGAGGCTACAGAGAGGCTAAAGAGAGACTGATGCTGCAGAGAGACTACAGGGAGGCTGCAGAGAGGCTACAGAGAGGCTACAGAGAGACTGATGCTGCAGAGAGACTACAGGGAGGCTACAGAGAGGCTACAGAGAGACTGATGCTGCAGAGAGACTACAGAGAGGCTACAGAGAGGCTACAGAGAGACTGATGCTACAGAGAGACTACAGAGAGGCTGCAGAGAGGCTACAGAGAGACTGATGCTGCAGAGAGACTACAGGGAGGCTGCAGAGAGGCTACAGAGAGCCTGATGCTGCAGATAGACTACAGAGAGGCTGCAGAGAGACGACAGAGAGGCTGCAGAGAGGCTGCAGAGAGGCTGCAGAGAGACTACAGAGAGGCTGCAGAGAGGCTACAGAGAGGCTACAGAGAGGCTGCGGAGAGACTACAGAGAGGCTGCAGAGAGGCTACAGAGAGGCTGCAGAGAGGCTGATGCTGCAGAGAGACTACAGAGAGGCTGCAGAGGGACTGCAGAGAGGCTGCAGAGAGGCTGCAGAGAGACTACAGAGAGGCTGCAGAGGGGCTACAGAGAGACTGATGCTGCAGAGAGACTACAGAGAGACTACAGAGAGGCTGCAGAGAAACTACAGAGGGGCTGCAGAGAGACTGATGATGCTGCAGAGAGACTACAGAGAGACTACAGAGAGGCTGCAGAGAAACTACAGAGAGACTGATGCTGCAGAGAGACTACAGAGAGACTACAGAGAGGCTGCAGAGAAACTACAGAGGGGCTGCAGAGAGACTACAGAGAGACTGATGCTGCAGAGAGACTACAGAGAGACTACAGAGAGGCTGCAGAGAAACTACAGAGGGGCTGCAGAGAGACTACAGAGAGACTGATGCTGGAGAGACTACAGAGAGGCTGCAGAGAGGCTACAGAGAGACTGATGCTGCAGAGAGACTACAGAGTGACTACAGAGAGGCTGCAGAGAAACTACAGAGGGGCTGCAGAGAGACTACAGAGAGACTGATGCTGCAGAGAGACTACAGAGAGGCTGCAGAGGGGCTGCAGAGAGACTACAGAGAAACTACAGAGGGGCTGCAGAGAGACTACAGAGAGACTGATGCTGCAGAGAGACTACAGAGAGGCTGCAGAGGGGCTGCAGAGAGGCTGCAGAGAGGCTGATGCTGCAGAGAGACTACAGAGAGGCTGCAGAGGGGCTGCAGAGAGGCTGCAGAGAGGCTGATGCTGCAGAGAGACTACAGAGAGGCTGCAGAGGGGCTGCAGAGAGGGTACAGAGAGGGGAGAGGGGGAGGAAATGGAGTCCGACATGTTGACCCATGGTAAATCCCTCTGGACCCTTTAAAGGAACATTATTACAGATATTACAGTTTAATCACCCTGCTGTTACAGTTATTACAGTTTAATCACCCTGCTGTTACAGATATTACAGTTTAATCACCCTGCTGTTACAGATATTACAGTTTAATCACCCTGCTGTTACAGATATTACAGTTTAATCACCCTGCTGTTACAGATATTACAGTTTAATCACCCTGCTGTTACAGTTATTACAGTTTAATCACCCTGCTGTTACAGCTATTACAGTTTAATCACCCTGCTGTTACAGTTATTACAGTTTAATCACCCTGCTGTTACCGCTATTACAGTTTAATCAGCTATTACAGTTTAATCACCCTGCTGTTACAGATATTACAGTTTAATCACCCTGCTGTTACAGATATTACAGTTTAATCACCCTGCTGTTACCGCTATTACAGTTTAATCACCCTGCTGTTACAGATATTACAGTTTAATCACCCTGCTGTTACCGCTATTACAGTTTAATCACCCTGCTGTTACAGATATTACAGTTTAATCACCCTGCTACTACAGTTATTACAGTTTAATCACCCTGCTGTTACTGCTATTACAGTTTAATCAGCTATTACAGTTTAATCACCCTGCTGTTACAGATATTACAGTTTAATCACCCCGCTGTTACAGATATTACAGTTTAATCACCCTGCTGTTACAGATATTACAGTTTAATCACCCTGCTACTACAGTTATTACAGTTTAATCACCCTGCTGTTACAGATATTACAGTTTAATCACCCTGCTGTTACAGCTATTACAGTTGAATCACCCTGCTGTTACAGTTATTACAGTTTAATCACCCTGCTGTTACCGCTATTACAGTTTAATCAGCTATTACAGTTTAATGACCCTGCTGTTACAGATATTACAGTTTAATCACCCTGCTGTTACAGATATTACAGTTTAATCACCCTGCTGTTACAGATATTACAGTTTAATCACCCTGCTGTTACAGATATTACAGTTTAATCACCCTGCTGTTACAGATATTACAGTTTAATCACCCTGCTACTACAGTTATTACATTTACATTTAAGTCATTTAGCAGATGCTCTTATCCAGAGCGACTTACAGTTTAATCACCCTGCTACTACAGATATTACAGTTTAATCACCCTGCTGTTACAGATATTACAGTTTAATCACCCTGCTACTACAGATATTACAGTTTAATCACCCTGCTAATACAGATATTACAGTTTACAGACTGACTGACTGACTGAAGGGCTGAGCAGAGGGACTGACTGACTGACTGACTGTCTGACTGACTGACTGGAGTGCTGAGCAGAGGGACTGACTGACTGACTGGAGGGCTGAGCAGAGGGACTGACTGACTGACTGGAGGGCTGAGCAGAGGGACTGACTGACTGACTGACTGACTGACTGTCTGACTGACTGACTGGAGTGCTGAGCAGAGGGACTGACTGACTGACTGGAGGGCTGAGCAGAGGGACTGACTGACTGACTGGAGGGCTGAGCAGAGGGACTGACTGACTGACTGACTGTCTGACTGACTGACTGGAGTGCTGAGCAGAGGGACTGACTGACTGACTGGAGGGCTGAGCAGAGGGACTGACTGACTGACTGGAGGGCTGAGCAGAGGGACTGACTGACTGACTGACTGACTGGAGTGCTGAGCAGAGGGACTGACTGACTGACTGGAGGGCTGAGCAGAGGGACTGACTGACTGACTGGAGTGCTGAGCAGAGGGACTGACTGACTGGAGGGCTGAGCAGAGGGACTGACTGACTGACTGACTGGAGTGCTGAGCAGAGGGACTGACTGACTGGAGGGCTGAGCAGAGGGACTGACTGACTGACTGGAGGGCTGAGCAGAGGGACTGACTGACTGACTGACTGGAGGGCTGAGCAGAGGGACTGACTGACTGACTGACTGACTGACTGACTGACTGACTGACTGAAGTGCTGAGCAGAGGGACTGACTGACTGACTGACTGAAGTGCTGAGCAGAGGGACTGACTGACTGACTGACTGACTGACTGTCTGACTGACTGACTGGAGTGCTGAGCAGAGGGACTGACTGACTGACTGGAGGGCTGAGCAGAGGGACTGACTGACTGACTGGAGGGCTGAGCAGAGGGACTGACTGACTGACTGGAGTGCTGAGCAGAGGGACTGACTGACTGGAGTGCTGAGCAGAGGGACTGACTGACTGACTGGAGGGCTGAGCAGAGGGACTGACTGACCGACTGACTGGAGGGCTGAGCAGAGGGACTGACTGACTGACTGACTGGAGGGCTGAGCAGAGGGACTGACTGACTGACTGGAGTGCTGAGCAGAGGGACTGACTGACTGGAGTGCTGAGCAGAGGGACTGACTGACTGACTGACTAGAGTGCTGAGCAGAGGGACTGACTGACTGGAGGGCTGAGCAGAGGGACTGACTGACTGACTGACTGGAGGGCTGAGCAGTGGGACTGACTGACTGACTGACTGGAGGGCTGAGCAGAGGGACTGACTGACTGACTGGAGGGCTGAGCAGAGGGACTGACTGACTGGAGTGCTGAGCAGTGGGACTGACTGACTGACTGGAGTGCTGAGCAGTGGGACTGACTGACTGACTGGAGGGCTGAGCAGTGGGACTGACTGACTGAAGTGCTGAGCAGTGGGACTGACTGACTGACTGGAGTGCTGAGCAGAGGGACTGACTGACTGACTGGAGGGCTGAGCAGAGGGACTGACTGACTGACTGACTGGAGGGCTGAGCAGAGGGACTGACTGACTGACTGGAGGGCTGAGCAGAGGGACTGACTGACTGACTGGAGTGCTGAGCAGAGGGACTGACTGACTGGAGGGCTGAGCAGAGGGCCCAGGACACAATACAATATCTCAACGTTCCCCAAGGTCTTTGCCAATATTATAATCAACATCTCAGAACAACCAAGGTTTTTTTTTCTCTCCCATTGAACACTGTTATACGGCTTATTGTTAGACCCCCAGCCCATTGTGCAGTCTTCTTCAGGGGGAAAATAACAGAAGTACACCAGAGTGTCTCAAGGCCATCAACATAATTCTCAGTGTTAGAATGTCTCTGTTTCAGCTTGAAGATTACCAAGAGATTATTACCAACCATAGTTACAGAGCTACCAGAATAAGAAAAATAAGAGACAGAGAGAGAGAGAGAGAGAGAGAGAGACAGAGAGAGAGAGAGAGAGAGAGAGAGAGAGAGAGAGAGAGAGAGAGACAGACAGACAGACAGACAGACAGACAGACAGACAGACAGACAGACAGACAGACAGACAGACAGACAGACAGACAGACAGACAGACAGACAGACAGACAGACAGACAGACAGACAGACAGACAGACAGACAGACAGACAGACAGACTTAGAGAGAGACAGACATGAAATGAGAGAACAAGAGACCCCGTGAAATAATGGACTATCAAAGGGAGGAGCTGGTTCTTTCATGTCAGGACACTTTGATTCTGTTGCTGATTGGTTCCAGGTGAGCCAGAGAGGAGAACCAATAAGAGGAAAGAGAGTCTAAGCAAGATGACATTCCAAAACTATTAAACTACGATAGTAGTAGGATTTAGAGGGTGTAGAGATTAAAGGGGAATAGAGAATCCATGAAGCTCAAATGTTATGTTGAGGTTGGTGGCAACATAGCAGAGGAGGGTACGACTCTCCTTCAGGAGGTTGGGCGTTACTGGTATAAATCTCTTTACAAAACACCAGGCCCAAAAGGAGTAGCTTTTCAATACGGAATCAACTTTAGCCATGTCTGGACATTGTATGTGTGTATGTGCCTCTCTCTGGGAGATAATGGGATGACATTCACATGAGACCTTATAGTAATTTGGCAGGCAGACACTGTCAACAAGATGTTTCCAGAGATCCAAAGCTATTTCAGAGATTTCAGAGATATTTCCAAAGCTATTTCAGAGATATTTCCAAAGCTATTTCAGTTCTCTGAACTGTTGAGATGGTGATGATGCCTTGGCCATCCTTGGCTTAAAGTCTACATGGGTTAAATTATACATGGGTTCAACTCTACATGGGTTAAAGTCTACATGGGTTCATCTCTACATGGGTAATAGTCTACATGGGTTAAATTATACATGGGTTAAAATCTACATGGGTTAAAGTCTACATGGGTTCAACTCTACATGGGTTAAACTCTACATGGGTTAAAGTCTACATGGGTTAACATCTACATGGGTTAAAGTCTACATGGGTTAAAGTCTACATGGGTTGATCTCTACATGGGTTAAAGTCTACATGGGTTAAAGTCTACATGGGTTCAACTCTACATGGGTTAAAGTCTACATGGGTTCAACTCTACATGGGTTCAACTCTACATGGGTTAAAGTCTACATGGGTTCATCTCTACATGGGTTAAAGTCTACATGGGTTCAAATCTATATGGGTCAAAGTCTACATGGGTTAAAGTCTACATGGGTTCAACTCTACATGGGTTAAAGTCTACATGGGTTAAAGTCTACATGGGTTAAAGTCTACATGGGTTCAACTCTACATGGGTTAAAGTCTACATGGGTTCAACTCTACATGGGTTCATCTCTACATGGGTTAAAGTCTACATGGGTTCAACTCTACATGGGTTCAACTCTACATGGGTTAAAGTCTACATGGGTTCATCTCTACATGGGTTAAAGTCTACATGGGTTCATCTCTACATGGGTTAAAGTCTACATGGGTTCATCTTTACATGGGTTAAAGTCTACATGGGTTCATCTCTACATGGGTTAAAGTCTACATGGGTTAAAGTCTACATGGGTTAAAGTCTACATGGGTTAAAGTCTACATGGGTTAAAGTCTACATGGGTTCATCTCTACATGGGTTAAAGTCTACATGGGTTAAAGTCTACATGGGTTAAAGTCTAAAAAAGTCTACATGGGTTCAACTCTACATGGGTTAAAGTCTACATGGGTTAAAGTCAACATGGGTTAAAGTCTACATGGGTTCATCTTTACATGGGTTAAAGTCTACATGGGTTCATCTCTACATGGGTTAAAGTCTACATGGGTTAAAGTCTACATGGGTTAAAGTCTACATGGGTTAAAGTCTACATGGGTTAAAGTCTACATGGGTTCAACTCTACATGGGTTAAAGTCTACATGGGTTCAACTCTACATGGGTTAAAGTCTACATGGGTTAAAGTCTACATGGGTTCAACTCTACATGGGTTCAACTCTACATGGGTTAAAGTCTACATGGGTTCATCTCTACATGGGTTAAAGTCTACATGGGTTCATCTCTACATGGGTTAAAGTCTACATGGGTTCATCTTTACATGGGTTAAAGTCTACATGGGTTCATCTCTACATGGGTTAAAGTCTACATGGGTTAAAGTCTACATGGGTTAAAGTCTACATGGGTTAAAGTCTACATGGGTTAAAGTCTACATGGGTTCATCTCTACATGGGTTAAAGTCTACATGGGTTAAAGTCTACATGGGTTAAAGTCTAAAAAAGTCTACATGGGTTCAACTCTACATGGGTTCAACTCTACATGGGTTAAAGTCAACATGGGTTAAAGTCTACATGGGTTAAAGTCTACATGGGTTCAAGTCTAGGTCGGTTAAAAATGTCTTGTTCTGGCAAAGAAGAGGTCAGAGAAAAATGGAAAAGACTATCTGTCCTTGTGTTGATGTTAGTCAGATCAGTACCACTCCTGCCTCTGTCCTTGTGTTGATGCTAGTCAGATCAGTACCACTCCTGCCTCTGTCCTTGTGTTGATGTTAGTCAGATCAGTACCACTCCTGCCTCTGTCCTTGTGTTGATGCTAGTCAGATCAGTACCACTCCTGCCTCTGTCCTTGTGTTGATGTTAGTCAGATCAGTACCACTCCTGCCTCTGTCCTTGTGTTGATGTTAGTCAGATCAGTACCACTCCTGCCTCTGTCCTTGTGTTGATGCTAGTCAGATCAGTACCACTCCTGCCTCTGTCCTTGTGTTGATGTTAGTCAGATCAGTACCACTCCTGCCTCTGTCCTTGTGTTGATGCTAGTCAGATCAGTACCACTCCTGCCTCTGTCCTTGTGTTGATGTTAGTCAGATCAGTACCACTCCTGCCTCTGTCCTTGTGTTGATGTTAGTCAGATCAGTACCACTCCTGCCTCTGTCCTTGTGTTGATGTTAGTCAGATCAGAACCACTCCTGCCTCTGTCCTTGTGTTGATGTTAGTCAGATCAGAACCACTCCTGCCTCTGTCCTTCAGTTGTGTTGATGTTAGTCAGATCAGAACCACTCCTGCCTCTGTCCTTGTGTTGATGTTAGTCAGATCAGAACCACTCCTGCCTCTGTCCTTCAGTTGTGTTGATGTTAGTCAGATCAGAACCACTGCTGCCTCTGTCCTTCAGTTGTGTTGATGTTAGTCAGATCAGAACCACTGCTGCCTCATTCCTTCTCTCCCTCCTCATCTCAGCTTAATTTGATCAGAGAATCTGCTGACGTAGTTTGGGTGCCTGGCTCATGTGAAACCAATTTACAATAAAAAAAACCTCTGTCTTTCCCTCAGAGGGCGAGGGGGGCGCATACCCATCTTCAGGGAAGTGAGGAGTAACCCCCCCCAACAGCCGGATCAACATAACTGGTTCACCATAAGTCCTGACCCTTGGATATGGTAAGAGAGGACATATCTGTCCACCTATAACCCCTCAAATGGGAATAGAAGTCAGGTGTTAAACTCATAGATATATTCTAAGCAGGTGGCATCCAAATCATCGTCGTCAGATAAAATAGACTTATGATGAATAGCAGCTTTGGTCTGACCGGCAACAACATTCACATTGAAATTAACAAGTTAATACTTAGGACTGTGTGTCATCATACCTCACACGGACAGACAGACAGACAGACAGACAGACAGACAGACAGACAGACAGACAGACAGACAGACAGACAGACAGACAGACAGACAGACAGACAGACAGACAGACAGACAGACAGACAGACAGACAGACAGACAGACAGACAGACAGACAGACAGACAGACAGACAGACAGACAGACAGACAGACAGACAGACAGCATCACCACACAACACTGAGTCTCATCGTCTGGTTTACATGACGTGGTAACAACAGCGTCATGGAGAAACCGTGTTGATTTCCCGCAACACGGGAGTCAAGGCTTTTAGATGGAATTGAAGACGTTACCACGGAGCAGCACCCACAGTGCCAACCAGGGCCGTCATCATCTGGTTGCCATGGTGAGCGATCCATAAAAATAAAGTGATAAGGTCCTTCTGTAGCTCAGTTGGTAGAGCATGGTGCTTGTAACGCCAGGGTAGTGGGTTCGATTCCCGGGACCACCCATACGTAGAATGTATGCACACATGACTGTAAGTCGCTTTGGATAAAAGCGCCTGCTAAATGGCATATATAAGTACTGAACCTTCAGAAAGTGTTCATACCTCATTACTTTTTTTTGCACATTTTGTTGTTGTGACAACCTGAATTTAAAAACGGATTCAATTGAGATGTCGTGTCACTGGTGTACAAACAATACCCCATAATGTCAATGTGGAATTAAGTATTGTTTTCTGAAATGTTTACAAATTAATAAATAATGGAAAGCTGAAATGTCTTGAGTCAATAAGTATTCAACCCCTTTGTTATATAAATCCTAAATAAGTTCAGGAGGTAAAATGTGCCTCATAAAGTCACATAAAATTATCTGTAAAATCCCTCATTCAAGCAGTGAATTTCAAACACAGATTCAACCCCAAAGACCAGGGAGGTTTTCCAATGCCTCACAAAGACAGACACCTATTGGTAGATGGGTAAAAAAATAGTGACATTGAATATCCCTCTGAGCATGGTGAAGTTATTAATTACACTTTAGATGGTGTAACAATACACCCAGTCACTACAAAGATACAGGCGTCCTTCCTAACTCAGTTGCCGGAGAGGAAGGAAACCACTCAGGGATTTCATCATGAGGCCAATGGAGACTTTAAAACATATACAGAGTTTAATGGCCGTGACAGGAGAAACCTGAGGATGGATAAACAACATTATAGTTACTCCACAATACTAATATAAATAACAGAGTGACAAGAAGGAAGCCTGTACATAATATAAATATTCCAAAACATGCATCCTGTTTGCAACAAGGCACTAAAGTAATACTGCAAATCATTTGGTAAAGCAATTACATATTTGTCCTGAATACAAAGTGTTATGTTTGGGGCAAATCCAATACAACACATTACTGAGTACTATTCTCCATATTTTCAAGCATAGTGGTGGCTGCATCATGTTATGGGTATGCTTGTAATTGTTAGGGACTGGAGAGTTTTTCAGGATAAAAAAAACAAACGTAATGGAGCTAAGCACAGGCAAAATCCTAGAAGAAAACCTGGTTCCGTCACTGGGAGATGAATTCACCTATCAGCAGGACACCGGCGCAGGTCCTAATCCAGGCACTTGTCATCTCCCGTCTGGATTACTGCAACTCGCTGTTGGCTGGGCTCCCTGCCTGTGCCATTAAACCCCTTCAACTCATCCAGAACGCCGCAGCCCGTCTGGTGTTCAACCTTCCCAAGTTCTCTCACGTCACCCCGCTCCTCCGTTCTCTCCACTGGCTTCCAGTTGAAGCTCGCATCCGCTACAAGACCATGGTGCTTGCCTACGGAGCTGTGAGGGGAACGGCACCTCAGTACCTCCAGGCTCTGATCAGGCCCTACACCCAAACAAGGGCACTGCGTTCATCCACCTCTGGCCTGCTCGCCTCCCTACCACTGAGGAAGTACAGCTCCCGCTCAGCCCAGTCAAAACTGTTCGCTGCTCTGGCCCCCCAATGGTGGAACAAACTCCCTCACGACGCCAGGACAGCGGAGTCAATCACCACCTTCCGGAGACACCTGAAACCCCACCTCTTTAAGGAATAGCTAGGATAGGATAAGTATTCCCCCCCCCCCTTTAAGATTTAGATGCACTATTGTAAAGTGACTGTTCCACTGGATGTCATTAGGTGAATGCACCAATTTGTAAGTCGCTCTGGATAAGAGCGTCTGCTAAATGACTTAAATGTAAATGTAAATAACCTAATTTTACAAGGCTAAATCTACTCTGGTTTTTAACCAAGTTATTTGTTAGCATTTCATTTTCAATATATTTGCAAAAACATATTTTCACTTTGTTGTTGTAGGTGAGAAGAAATATATAAATGTAATCCATTTTGAATTGAGGCTGTAACAGAACAAAATGTGAAATAAATCAAGGGGAATTAATATTTTCTGAAACTCTATATAGCTATGTACATATCTATGTATATAACTCTATATATATATATATGTATATAACTCTATATAACTATGTATATATCTCAGTATATAACTCTATATAACTATGTATATATCTACGTATATAACTATGTATATATCTATGTATATAACTCTATATAACTATTTATATATCTATGTATATAACTATGTATCTATCTATGTATATAACTCTATATAACTATGTATATATCTCAGTATATAACTCTATATAACTATGTATCTATCTATGTATATAACTCTATATAACTATGTATATATCTATGTATATAACTCTATATAACTATGTATATATCTATGTATATAACTCTATATAACTATGTATATAACTATGTATATATCTCAGTATATAACTCTATATAACTATGTATATATCTCAGTATATAACTCTATATAACTATGTATATATCTCAGTATATAACTCTATATAACTATGTATATATCTCAGTATATAACTCTATATAACTATGTATATATCTCAGTATATAACTCTATATAACTATGTATATATCTATGAATATAACTATGTATATATCTATGTATATAACTCTATATAACTATGTATATAACTATTATATATCTCAGTATATAACTCTATATAACTATGTATATATCTATGTATATAACTCTATATAACTATGTATATATCTATGTATATAACTCTATATAACTATTTATATATCTATGTATATAACTCTATATAACTATTTATATATCTATGTATATCTATGTATATAACTCTATATAACTATTTATATATCTATGTATATAACTCTATATAACTATGTATATATCTATGTATATAACTCTATATAACTATGTATATATCTATGTATATAACTCTATATAACTATTTATATATCTATGTATATAACTCTATATAACTATTTATAAATCTATGTATATCTATGTATATAACTCTATATAACTATTTATATATCTATGTATATAACTCTATATAACTATTTATATATCTATGTATATCTATGTATATAACTCTATATAACTATTTATATATCTATGTATATAACTCTATATAACTATTTATATATCTATGTATATAACTCTATATAACTATTTATATATCTATGTATATAACTCTATATAACTATTTATAAATCTATGTATATAACTCTATATAACTATTTATATATCTATGTATATAACTCTATATAACTATGTATATATCTATGTATATAACTCTATATAACTATTTATATATCTATGTATATAACTCTATATAACTATTTATAAATCTATGTATATCTATGTATATAACTCTATATAACTATTTATATATCTATGTATATAACTCTATATAACTATTTATATATCTATGTATATCTATGTATATAACTCTATATAACTATTTATATATCTATGTATATAACTATATATAACTCTATATATCTATGTATATAACTCTATATAACTCTATATAACTATGTATATAACTATGTATATCTATGTATATAACTATATATAACTCTATATAACTATGTATATAACTCTATATATCTATGTATATAACTCTATATAACTATGTATATAACTATGTATATCTATCTATATAACTCTATATAACTCTATATAACTATGTATATAACTCTATATATCTATGTATATAACTCTATATAACTATGTATATAACTATGTATATCTATCTATATAACTCTATATAACTCTATATAACTATGTATATAACTCTATATAACTATGTATATAACTCTATATAACTCTATATAACTATGTATATAACTCTATATAACTATGTATATAACTCTATATAACTATGTATATAACTATGTATATCTATCTATATAACTCTATATAACTCTATATAACTATGTATATAACTCTATATAACTATGTATATAACTCTATATAACTCTATATAACTATGTATATAACTCTATATAACTATGTATATAACTCTATATAACTATGTATATAACTATGTATATCTATCTATATAACTCTATATAACTCTATATAACTATGTATATATCTCAGTATATAACTCTATATAACTATGTATATATCTATGTATATAACTATGTATATCTATGTATATATCTATGTATATAACTATGTATATCTATGTATATATCTATGTATATAACTATGTATATCTATGTATATATCTATGTATATAACTATGTATATCTATGTATATAACTCTATATAACTATGTATATAACTCTATATAACTCTATATAACTATGTATATAACTCTATATAACTATGTATATAACTCTATATAACTATGTATATAACTATGTATATCTATCTATATAACTCTATATAACTATGTATATATCTATGTATATAACTCTATATAACTATGTATATAACTCTATATAACTCTATATAACTATGTATATATCTATGTATATAACTCTATATAACTCTATATAACTCTATATAACTATGTATATAACTCTATATAACTATGTATATAACTCTATATAACTCTATATAACTATGTATATATCTATGTATATAACTCTATATAACTATGTATATAACTATGTATATCTATCTATATAACTCTATATAACTATGTATATATCTATGTATATAACTATGTATATCTATGTATATATCTATGTATATAACTATGTATATCTATGTATATATCTATGTATATAACTATGTATATCTATGTATATATCTATGTATATAACTATGTATATCTATGTATATAACTCTATATAACTATGTATATAACTCTATATAACTCTATATAACTATGTATATAACTCTATATAACTATGTATATAACTCTATATAACTCTATATAACTATGTATATAACTCTATATAACTATGTATATAACTCTATATAACTATGTATATAACTATGTATATCTATCTATACAACTCTATATAACTCTATATAACTATGTATATATCTCAGTATATAACTCTATATAACTATGTATATATCTATGTATATAACTATGTATATCTATGTATATATCTATGTATATAACTATGTATATCTATGTATATATCTATGTATATAACTATGTATATCTATGTATATATCTATGTATATAACTATGTATATCTATGTATATATCTATGTATATAACTATGTATATCTATGTATATATCTATGTATATAACTATGTATATCTATGTATATATCTATGTATATAACTATGTATATCTATGTATATATCTATGTATATAACTATGTATATCTATGTATATATCTATGTATATAACTATGTATATAACTATGTATAACTATGTATATAACTATGTATATCTATGTATATAACTATGTATATATCTATGTATATAACTATGTATATCTATGTATATAACTATGTATATCTATGTATATAACTATGTATATATCTATGTATATAACTATGTATATATCTATGTATATAACTATTTATATATCTATGTATATAACTATGTATATCTATGTATATAACTATGTATATATCTATGTATATAACTATTTATATATCTATGTATATAACTATTTATATATCTATGTATATAACTATGTATATATCTATGTATATAACTATGTATATATCTATGTATATAACTATGTATATATCTATGTATATAAATATTTATATATCTATGTATATATCTATCTATATAACTATGTATATAACTATGTATATATCTCAGTATATAACTCTATATAACTATGTATATATCTATGTATATAACTCTATATAACTATTTATATATCTATGTATATCTATGTATATAACTCTATATAACTATTTATATATCTATGTATATAACTATATATAACTCTATATATCTATGTATATAACTCTATATAACTCTATATAACTATGTATATAACTATGTATATCTATGTATATAACTATATATAACTCTATATAACTATGTATATAACTCTATATATCTATGTATATAACTCTATATAACTATGTATATAACTATGTATATCTATCTATATAACTCTATATAACTCTATATAACTATGTATATAACTCTATATATCTATGTATATAACTCTATATAACTATGTATATAACTATGTATATCTATCTATATAACTCTATATAACTCTATATAACTATGTATATAACTCTATATAACTATGTATATAACTCTATATAACTCTATATAACTATGTATATAACTCTATATAACTATGTATATAACTCTATATAACTATGTATATAACTATGTATATCTATCTATATAACTCTATATAACTCTATATAACTATGTATATAACTCTATATAACTATGTATATAACTCTATATAACTCTATATAACTATGTATATAACTCTATATAACTATGTATATAACTCTATATAACTATGTATATAACTATGTATATCTATCTATATAACTCTATATAACTCTATATAACTATGTATATAACTCTATATAACTATGTATATAACTCTATATAACTCTATATAACTATGCATATAACTCTATATAACTATGTATATAACTCTATATAACTATGTATATAACTATGTATATCTATCTATATAACTCTATATAACTCTATATAACTATGTATATATCTCAGTATATAACTCTATATAACTATGTATATATCTATGTATATAACTATGTATATCTATGTATATATCTATGTATATAACTATGTATATCTATGTATATATCTATGTATATAACTATGTATATCTATGTATATATCTATGTATATAACTATGTATATCTATGTATATAACTCTATATAACTATGTATATAACTCTATATAACTCTATATAACTATGTATATAACTCTATATAACTATGTATATAACTCTATATAACTATGTATATAACTATGTATATCTATCTATATAACTCTATATAACTATGTATATATCTATGTATATAACTCTATATAACTATGTATATAACTCTATATAACTCTATATAACTATGTATATATCTATGTATATAACTCTATATAACTCTATATAACTCTATATAACTATGTATATAACTCTATATAACTATGTATATAACTCTATATAACTCTATATAACTATGTATATATCTATGTATATAACTCTATATAACTATGTATATAACTATGTATATCTATCTATATAACTCTATATAACTATGTATATATCTATGTATATAACTATGTATATCTATGTATATATCTATGTATATAACTATGTATATCTATGTATATATCTATGTATATAACTATGTATATCTATGTATATATCTATGTATATAACTATGTATATCTATGTATATAACTCTATATAACTATGTATATAACTCTATATAACTCTATATAACTATGTATATAACTCTATATAACTATGTATATAACTCTATATAACTATGTATATAACTATGTATATCTATCTATATAACTCTATATAACTCTATATAACTATGTATATAACTCTATATAACTATGTATATAACTCTATATAACTCTATATAACTATGTATATAACTCTATATAACTATGTATATAACTCTATATAACTATGTATAACTATGTATATAACTATGTATATATCTATGTATATAACTATGTATATCTATGTATATAACTATGTATATATCTATGTATATAACTATGTATATCTATGTATATAACTATGTATATCTATGTATATAACTATGTATATATCTATGTATATAACTATGTATATATCTATGTATATAACTATTTATATATCTATGTATATAACTATGTATATCTATGTATATAACTATGTATATATCTATGTATATAACTATTTATATATCTATGTATATAACTATTTATATATCTATGTATATAACTATGTATATATCTATGTATATAACTATGTATATATCTATGTATATAACTATGTATATATCTATGTATATAAATATTTATATATCTATGTATATATCTATCTATATAACTATGTATATAACTATGTATATATCTCAGTATATAACTCTATATAACTATGTATATATCTATGTATATAACTCTATATAACTATTTATATATCTATGTATATCTATGTATATAACTCTATATAACTATTTATATATCTATGTATATAACTATATATAACTCTATATATCTATGTATATAACTCTATATAACTCTATATAACTATGTATATAACTATGTATATCTATGTATATAACTATATATAACTCTATATAACTATGTATATAACTCTATATATCTATGTATATAACTCTATATAACTATGTATATAACTATGTATATCTATCTATATAACTCTATATAACTCTATATAACTATGTATATAACTCTATATATCTATGTATATAACTCTATATAACTATGTATATAACTATGTATATCTATCTATATAACTCTATATAACTCTATATAACTATGTATATAACTCTATATAACTATGTATATAACTCTATATAACTCTATATAACTATGTATATAACTCTATATAACTATGTATATAACTCTATATAACTATGTATATAACTATGTATATCTATCTATATAACTCTATATAACTCTATATAACTATGTATATAACTCTATATAACTATGTATATAACTCTATATAACTCTATATAACTATGTATATAACTCTATATAACTATGTATATAACTCTATATAACTATGTATATAACTATGTATATCTATCTATATAACTCTATATAACTCTATATAACTATGTATATAACTCTATATAACTATGTATATAACTCTATATAACTCTATATAACTATGCATATAACTCTATATAACTATGTATATAACTCTATATAACTATGTATATAACTATGTATATCTATCTATATAACTCTATATAACTCTATATAACTATGTATATATCTCAGTATATAACTCTATATAACTATGTATATATCTATGTATATAACTATGTATATCTATGTATATATCTATGTATATAACTATGTATATCTATGTATATATCTATGTATATAACTATGTATATCTATGTATATATCTATGTATATAACTATGTATATCTATGTATATAACTCTATATAACTATGTATATAACTCTATATAACTCTATATAACTATGTATATAACTCTATATAACTATGTATATAACTCTATATAACTATGTATATAACTATGTATATCTATCTATATAACTCTATATAACTATGTATATATCTATGTATATAACTCTATATAACTATGTATATAACTCTATATAACTCTATATAACTATGTATATATCTATGTATATAACTCTATATAACTCTATATAACTCTATATAACTATGTATATAACTCTATATAACTATGTATATAACTCTATATAACTCTATATAACTATGTATATATCTATGTATATAACTCTATATAACTATGTATATAACTATGTATATCTATCTATATAACTCTATATAACTATGTATATATCTATGTATATAACTATGTATATCTATGTATATATCTATGTATATAACTATGTATATCTATGTATATATCTATGTATATAACTATATATATCTATGTATATATCTATGTATATAACTATGTATATCTATGTATATAACTCTATATAACTATGTATATAACTCTATATAACTCTATATAACTATGTATATAACTCTATATAACTATGTAT
>NC_060173.1:6559195-6579195 GCF_021184085.1 Oncorhynchus gorbuscha
GCTGGAAGCTAAACAGACAGAAAGGGAAACATTTACCATGAAAAGGGTTTAAAAAAAGAATGTCATGGTTGAGTGAAGTGTATCGGTCAGTGGTGCATTTGGGTCTTAACTCTGTAGCCTGGGTCTTAACTGTGGGTCTTAACTCTGTAGCCTGGGTCTTAACTGTGGGTCTTAACTCTGTAGCCTGGGTCTTAACTGTGGGTCTTAACTGTGGGTCTTAACTCTGTAGCCTGGGTCTTAACTTAACTGTGGGTCTTAACTCTGTAGCCTGGGTCTTAACTGTGGGTCTTAACTGTGGGTCTTAACTGTGGGCCTGTGTCTTAACTGTGGGTCTTAACTCTGTAGCCTGGGTCTTAACTGTGGGTCTTAACTGTGGGTCTTAACTCTGTAGCCTGGGTCTTAACTGTGGGTCTTAACTGTGTAGCCTGTCTTAACTGTGTAGCCTGGGTCTTAACTGTGTCTTAGCCTGGGTCTTAACTGTGGGTCTTAACTGTGTAGCCTGTGTCTTAACTGTGGGTCTTAACTGTGGGTCTTAACTGTGTAGCCTGTGTCTTAACTGTGGGTCTTAACTGTGGGTCTTAACTGTGTAGCCTGTGTCTTAACTGTGGGTCTTAACTGTGTAGCCTGGGTCTTAACTGTGTAGCCTGGGTCTTAACTGTGTAGCCTGGGTCTTAACTGTGGGTCTTAACTGTGTAGCCTCTGTCTTAACTGTGGGTCTTAACTGTGCCTGTGTCTTAACTGTGTAGCCTGTGTCTTAACTGTGGCCTGGTTCTTAACTGTGGGTCTTAACTGTGTAGCCTGTGTCTTAACTGTGGGTCTTAACTGTGTAGCCTGGTTCTTAACTGTGGGTCTTAACTGTGTAGCCTGTGTCTTAACTGTGGGTCTTAACTGTGTAGCCTGGGTCTTAACTGTGTAGCCTGGGTCTTAACTGTGGGTCTTAACTGTGTAGCCTGTGTTAACTGTGTAGCCTGGGTCTTAACTGTGTAGCCTGTGTCTTAACTGTGGGTCTTAACTGTGTAGCCTGGGTCTTAACTGTGTAGCCTGGGTCTAAACTGTGGGTCTTAACTGTGTAGCCTGTGTCTTAACTGTGGGCCTGGGTCTTAACTGTGTAGGTAGCCTGTGTCTTAACTGTGGGTCTTAACTGTGTAGCCTGTGGCATAACTTGTGTTGCCTGTTAGTGGTGGTGGTGTTGGTGGTGTTCTTAAATCAATTAATTATGTATTGGTATAAATTGTTAGCCATCCAGATGACACTTTATTGATTTAAATCTGTAAAATCTTTATCTGAAGGTCTGCTTGTAAACTAATAATACATCATTATTGGGTCTTAACTAAGTGTATTGTACATTTACATTTACATTTAAGTCATTTAGGGCTCTTAACTGTAAATCCTAATTTGTAAAAAGTAAGATAGAACAATTTCTATTAGTTCTAAAATATATATCTTATATTCAGTAGGAAATGTACAGGCAAATTAGGCTAGCAAACAGCCGTTAATTAAAGCAGGAGAGACCGCAGTGGTATGTAACTGCCACCAAATCACTCATTTCGTTGTATTGCCTGGGTCTAACAGGAGATTGGGCAATAAAAGAATGATGGAAATACATTCAATGACTTGTTAAAAAATACCTGCACAGCAGGAGGTGACTGTGAACATATGACCAGACGAGGGTTCAACACTGGTGGGTAATTAACTAATAAGATCAGTGTTGCAATGAATGGCAAATTGTATTTTTACTGAAAGTGGTGGTGTTTTATTTTTTTCCTGGTATTTAAATGAAAATGAACATGTTTATTGCCTTAAAGTTAACATTTGCCACTGAATGACCAGATGCAGTCATCAGTTTATGGACATATCTGAACATACGTTTCAATCTAAAAGAAAACAATCGATGCAGTTTATGAATATGTATCTTGGCTGACATTTAAATAATTTAAATCGAACTGATGTCATTTATTCAGTTCAGCAATAGCTCATAAATCATGAACAAAATTTTGAAACATTTTGAAAAAGTTTATATTAACCTCATTTCCAGCAGATTCTATTCTATTCCATTCTATTCTATTCCATTCTATTCTGTTCTATTCCATTCCATTCTATTCTATTATTTTCTATTCTATTCCATTCCATTCTATTCATTATATTCTATTCTATTCCATTCTATTCTATTCTTCAATTCTATTCCATTCTATTCTATTCTATTCCATTATATTCTATTCCATTCTGTTCAATTCCATTCCATTCCATTCTATTCCATTCCATTCTATTCTATTCTATTCTATTCCATTCTATTCTATTCCATTCTATTCTATTCAAATCATTCTATTCCATTCCATTCAAAAATATTCCATTCCATTCTATTCTATTCCATTCCATTCTATTCTATTCCATTCCATTCTATTCTATTCTATTCTATTCCATTCTATTCTATTCCTTCTATTCTATTCCATTCTATTTTATTCTATTCAATATTCTATTTTTCTGTTCAATTCCATTCCATTCCATTCTTTCCATTCCATTCTATTTATTCTAAATCCATTCATTCTATTCCATTCTATTCTATTCAATTCTATTCTGAATTCCATTCAATTCTATTCCATTCCATTCATTCTATTCCATTCCATTCTATTCCATTCCATTCTATTCTATTCTATTCTATTCCATTCCATTCCATTCTATTCTATTCCATTCTATTCCATTCCATTCTATTCTATTCCATTCCATTCTATTCTAAATTCCATTCTATTCATTTATTCAGTTCATTCAATATTCCATTCCATTCATGAACAAAATTCCATTCCATTCATTTTCCATTCCATTCTATTCTATTCTTCCATTCCATTCCATTCTATTCCATTCCATTCTTCCATTCTATTCCATTCCATTCTATTCCATTCCATTCTATTCATTCCATTCTATTCTATTCCATTCTATTCTATTCAATTCTATTCTATTCCATTCTATTCCATTCTATTCTATTCAATTCTATTCCGTTCTATTCTATTCCATTCTATTCTATTCAATTCTATTCCGTTCTATTTTATTCCATTCTATTCTATTCAATTCTATTCCGTTCTATTCTATTCCATTCTATTCTATTCAATTCTATTCCGTTCTATTCTATGGCATTCTATTCCATTGTATTCTATTCCGTTCTATTCTATGGCATTCTATTCCGTTCTATTCTATGGCATTCTATTCCATTGTATTCTATTCCGTTCTATTATTCAGACCTATAGAAAGTGTACCCTATTGTAGCCTGTATCCTATCAACCCCAGTCTCTGACTGCCATGGAGTGTAGATATACAGGCCACTGGTTTTGCTTGTAAACTACAATGGCAGCTATAGCCTGTAAACAGCGACACATGGACTTGATGTAAATCTTGATATGGAAGAGCATATGGTGTGGGTCATTACTATGTAAGCCTGTTCCTGCCTCCTGCCTCCTGCCTCCTGCATCCTGCCTCCTGCGTCCTGCGTCCTGCCTCCTGCCTCCTGCCTCCTGCCTCCTGCCCCCCCCCCCAAAAAGTCTGGCTATGAGTTATGAGAAGTCATAATTATGAGCTAGTATGTCCTTATTATGACATAGTAAGTCCTTATTATGAGATAGTAAGCCCTTATTATGAGATGGTAAATCTGGAACATGGAGGTTGATGCCTTTTAAAGGGGCAATCTTGGATTGAAACACTAATAACGCGTAAGTCCCTGCCACTTTGTTTGGTAAACAGGTGAGGAATGGAGAAGGATAAATAACCATATTCTCAAATACACAGACACAACAACTCTTACCTACGGACGGATACAAGGACTGATCATCCATGAGATCAGAATAATAGTTTTAACCATGTTTTGAAGCTATACAGTGTTTGTTTGCAATTACATGGTCTACAAACAATGGAATTAAAACAAAGCGGATATTTTGGGGTTCCGATGGGGTACAACCATTGATCATGAAGCATTTCTAAGTTATATTCTTCAAGAATCAATGGATATATATTCATAATTTTAAAGTAAAAAAAATTGATGTGCCAATCCTATATGTCCCAGTCAACCGGATGTCGTCAAACTGGCACCAACTCACATCAACAAAACTATCCAATCCATTAATCAACAAACTCTCTCTCTCTCTCTCTCTCTCTCTCTCTCTCTCTCTCTCTCTCTCTCTCTCTCTCTCTCTCTCTCTCTCTCTCTCTCTCTCTCTCTCTCTCTCTCTCTCTCTCTCTCTCTCTCTCTCTCTCTCTCTCTCTCTCTCTCTCTCTCTCTCTCTCTCTCTCTCTCTCTCTCTCTCTCTCTCTCTCTCTCTCTCTCTCTCTCTCTCTCTCTCTCTCTCTCTCTCTCTCTCTCTCTCTCTCTCTCTCTCTCTCTCTCTCTCTCTCTCTCTCTCTCTCTCTCTATCTCTCTCTCTCTCTCTCTCTCTCTCTCTCTCTCTCTCTCTCTCTCTCTCTCTCTCTCTCTCTCTCTCTCTCTCTCTCTCTCTCTCTCTCTCTCTCTCTCTCTCTCTCTCTATCGCTCTCTCAAACACACACACACACACACACACACACACACACACACACACACACACACACACACACACACACACACACACACACACACACACACACACACACACACACACACACACACACACACACACACACACACACACACACACACACACACACACACATATTGACTTACTATCTCATAATAATGTCTTACTCTCTCATAACTCCTAGTTAGATGTATTTATTTTGGTGGTGGGAACGAGCTTCCCATACTCTTCATATTCAATCAAAGATAATATTAGGTGACACTTCTTAGCAAATCAGAGGGAAAGTGAACAAGTGTTTTTCTGGGCTTATTCTGACCAATCACTGAGCTAAAAACGCAAGGCTCTCATAGCTCTCAACATAATTCTCCGCGTCGCTTCCATTGACATCGTTTGCCACTGAGACTGAGCATGAATCTCTGCGCATTATCTTGCCGGTGGCACTGAAAGAAATTCACGTGGCAATATGGGGAGAATCAGCTACAGGGTTATAGGCCTCTTTTGGACCATAGTATGTGATTTGCGTGGAATACATACGACTGAAGGGCGTACAAAAGTATAGAATCAAATCCAAGAGTACACAGTATACTAATAGTACGCGGGAAAAGTAAACAGTAGAATGAATAGTAGTAACTGTTACATATATTACTTTTTGATTCACGTTACATTTCTTTGCTTTTTATTAAATGAATTGTGTATAAAGCAGACGAGTTTAATACAACAATTCCAGATAGGAGCATATACAACAAATGACTCTCTAAATAAATATATCGAATTTAAAAGGTTAGCTATACTGAACCACTTTTTTTGAAATTCATCAAGTTGGCAAATACTTTATCAATTAAATAAATGAGGTGTAATTTTATACGTTGTTCATAATAAACCGTGTAGTCTTACGTTGTTATGTTTTATGTTTTTTTAACGTTTCAATGCCTTAATCCCGCGAATGATCAATATCGTTATTGTGGTATTATTCTGGTACTATATTTTAATAGTAGTTGTCGTCGTACTAATTAGTAGGAATATATGGTTATTATAATGTAATAATAATAGCGTGTAGTCCTTTAATGATATCATAATAGCCTGCCGCTTCAAGAAAAACGAATAAAATAAACTTGTTTTAATTTCTGCAGAGGAGGGATTTCATTTCGATAACCTTGTTACCCTACAGCAATCATGAACAACACTATTTTCACCATTGGGCACAAGGAAAACATGTATCAAATGGCAGTTAGAAACCAAGGAAAGTAGAAGAACATTTTATTTCACGCAGAAATATGAAATATGAACCACATGCGTAAACTGACATAAACGGTGTATTGCTATAAGGAGCCATGTCAAATATTTACCTGATGAAGTGAGGGCAAAACGGCTCTAAATAATAAATGGAAAATGATCAATTTTATACAAAAAGAAGGACAATGTTTTAGGGCTATAGTTTGTGTTGATTTGTCTGTGCTATTTAGTACGTAGAATTTGAAAATCGGAAAGAAATATATAGGCTAAAACCAAAACAGTATCGGCACTTCTCAACAAATTTGGCACAATGATTGCCAGGACCACAACGAAAAGTCTCATCCCATTCACTGTGTACACACTGGTTGAATCAACGATGTTTCCACGTCATTTTAATGAAATTACGTTGAAACAACGTGGAATAGACATTGAATTGAGGTCTGTGCCCAGTGATATTTTACATTCATCCATATAGGCTACAGGCAACATAATTTAAATATGCATCACAATATGTTAGTGCTTATTTAGATTTAGGGCTCTCCTAAATATATATACATCAACTCAGAACAAAAAGAAACTTCCCTTTTTCCGTCTTTCCGTCGTTCTTCATTGTAAAGGGTTAAAACACTGTTTTCCATGCTTATTCAATGAATCATAAACTATTTATTATTCTCAGTGACACCAAGGGACAGTGGATTAACTGCCTTGTTCAGGGGCAGAATAACAGATTTGTACCTTGTCAGTAAGGGGATTCGATCTTGCAACCTTCCGGTTACTAGTCCAACGCTCTAACTACTAGGCTACCTGCTGCCCCAGATGTTGAAGTCGAAAGGTCGTTAAGACACTAACAGCTTACAGATGGAAGGCAATTAAAGTCACATTTAGGAAAACTTACACTAAAGAGGCCTTTCTACTGACTCTGAAAAACACCAAAAGAAAGATGCCCAGGGTCCCTGCTCATCGGCGTGAACGTGCCTTAGGCATGCTGCAAGGAGGCATGAGGGCTGCAGATGTGACCAGGGCAATAAATTGCGATGTCCGTAGTTAGACGCCACAGACAGTGCTACAGGGAGACAGGACGGACAGCTGATCGTCCTCACAGTGGCAGAAAATGTGTAACAAAACCTGCACAGGATCTGAACATCACACCTGCGGGACAGGTACGGGATGGCAACAAAAACTTCCCGAGTTACACCAGGAACGTACAATCCCTCCATCAGTGATCAAACTGTCCGTAATAGGCCGAGAGAGGCTTGACTGAGAGTCAGGTTTTGTCTCACCAGGGGTGATGGTCGGATTTGCGTTTATCGTCGAAGGATTGAGCTTTACACCGAGGCCTGTACTCTGGAGCGGGATCGATTTGGAGGTGGGGGGTCCGTCATGGTCTGGGGCGGTGTGTCACAGCATTATGGGACTTGTTGTCATTGCAGTTAATCTCAACGCAGTATGTTAAAGGGAAGACATCATCCTCCCTCATGTGGTACCCTTCCTGCAGGCTCATCCTGACATGGCCCTCCAGCATGACAATGCTGTGCGTTACAGGGAAGACAACCTCCTCCCTCATGTGGTACCCTTCCTACAGGCTCATCCTGACATGACCCTCCCTCATGTGGTACCCTTCCTGCAGGCTCATCCTGACATGACCCTCCCTCATGTGGTACCCTTCCTGCAGGCTCATCCTGACATGACCCTCCCTCATGTGGTACCCTTCCTGCAGGCTCATCCTGACATGACCCTCCCTCATGTGGTACCCTTGCTGCAGGTTCATCCTGACAGGACCGGAATGTCAGTGTTCTGCCATGGCCAGCGAAGAGCCCGAAACTCAATCCCATTGAGCACATCTGGGACCTGTTGGATCGGAGGGTGAGGGCTAGGGCCATTCCTCACAGGAATGTCTGGGAACTTGCAGGTGCCTTGGTGGAAGAGTGGGGTAACATCTCACAGTAAAAACTGGCAAATCTGGTGCAGTCCATGAGGAGGAGATGCACTGCAGTACTTAATGCAGCTGGTGGCCACACCAGATACTGACTGTTACTTTTGATTTTGACCCCCTTCTTTGTTCAGGGACACATTATTCCATTTCTGTTAGTCACATGTCTGTGGAACTTGTTTATGTCTCAGTTGTTGAATCTTGTTTATGTTCATACAAATATTTACACATGTTAAGTTCACTTAAAATGAATGCAGTTGACAGTGAGAGGACAATTCTTTTTTTTGTTGAGTTTATATATATATATTTAAATATATATATCCGGTTAAATAAAAGGTGAAAAATATAATTGACTCAGAGCAATTATCTCTCATGTGCACAAGATGTGCATTTATCAAAGCAGTCCTATTAACTCCTAATCAAATGAATGTCATGTGTTGTGTCTCCCTCGTGTTTACAAAGAAAACAAGAAAAAAAATGTCCCTCTTGCTTGACCTCCCATCTCCATCTCCATCTCTGTTGTCTGAATAATAACAGAGCTGGTTTGGCGCCGACTTCCACCAGGGTCGCGTGCAGAGAACTTTAGTGGGGCCAGCAGTGGCATCGTCTGTAAAGCAACGGCATTTCGGTTCCTTACCCCGGTAAACCTTCAGGGGGTTTTCTTTGCATTCATTTGTTCAGTCTTCTGCAAGTCTCTGGAAAAAAATCTAATTCGTTTTATAACCAACCCCAGATGCGGCAGTGTGTGTGAGAGTGTGTGTGTGTGTGTGTGTGTGTTCGCCAGTGCTGGAGAGAAAGAGTTCTTGCTGCAAGGGCTAAAGGAGAACGAAGAAACAAACGGTTTGGATTTTTTCAATTCCATTTTTTGGGGGGTGATTTTTTAGGAATGAACGCAGATACGTGCGTTTCATACTGTGATATGACATCCATGGATTCATATTATAACACGCCTTCGCCACACGGTAGGGATCAACAACCATCGGATCCCTTCAGAATATTCCAACCGAGTGAAACCAAATACAGCCCAACGTTCCTACCCAAAGGACAACAGGGTTACGAGGAGAAGTCTCGGAGTCCTTTCCAACAGGAGTGCCAGTCACTGGATGACGGCACAGAGGAGGGCAACAACTTCAACAAATACCACCTCTTCATGCAACGACCGACCTGCAAAACACCCCCGGAAGGCGAAAAACTCCACCAGGAAAGCGGAGGACACAACGACGCGCTCATCCCCTGCTATGGTGAGTTCCAAACGGTTCTGGAGCGCCGTTCGCCTGGGGAACAAGCAACATTCCAAAGGTTCTTGAAACAAACGCGCTCGAAACTGGTGCCTTGACTAAAATCCAGACATCCTATTCATATTTGTAACAGTTTCCACTCAAATAAAAAGTTATTTTTTAAATCTCATTTCGCGAGGCAACGAAAGCAAAATAAACGTTTCGGCGGCTAGGCCATCGTCTGTCAATCAGCACCCAAACAGACAAAATAAGCAATGGATAGGTTACTGAACTAACAACCAGGAACAGTGTGGGCAAGGGGCCATAACAACAGTTACAAATGTGCAGATTTTATGAGGCCAGAGTGTAACTGGAGTTAGTTAGAGCGAACCCAGCATTTGATAAAATCCCTTAAATCCTCCATCTATCAGGAAGAGGAAGACGCATGCTATCTGTTAGAAACTACTTGACCATTAGACATTTTATGAAACCACGTTGTTGGTTGAGCTCAATAAAATCATGACAAATAATGCTGAACGATTTCATTCTGACATAGGCTTGCCTAATTCTGTATGATTTGTATTTTTGTTGTCTGTGTTGATATTTTGATGACTTGAACCTCAACAGCATACCTGCGTAGCCTAATAAGTTTACTTTTGAATATCTACACTATACTTTCTGAACACATCAGCAAACGTCATACATGAGGCTACCAACTTATCCAATTTATAGCACGCTGTCACTTTTGTTCCACACAAGTAAGGGGAGCTAATTAGACTGTGATTATTTTTTAAGATTTTAGGGATAGCGTAGAGGATAGCGTAGAGGCTCCGACCAGTCTCTGAAATTTGACATTTAAGCAATAAACTGAAAACTATACGGTTCGATGATATACTGCACCTCTTCTCACCTGAGGAATAGACTTCAACACACACACACACACACACACACACACACACACACACACACACACACACACACACACACACACACACACACACACACACACACACACACACACACACACACACACACACACACACACACACACACACACACACACACACACACACACACACACACACACACACACACAGCTATGTCTTACTATACTTGGGAGGACTTTTTGATTCCCATTCAAAACCCAAAACCTGACCCTAACTCTTACCCTCATTTGTACTCTAACCTTAACCCCTAAACCTAACCCTAACTCTTAACCCCTAAACCTAACTCTTAACCCCTAAACCTAAACCTAACTCTTAACCCCTAAACCTAGACCTAACCCTAACTCTTAACCCCTAAACCTAAACCTAACCCTAACTCTTAACCCCTAAACCTAAACCTAACTCTTAACCCCTAAACCTAACCCTAACCCTAACTCTTAACCCCTAAACCTAACCCTAACCCTAACTCTTAACCCCTAAACCTAACCCTAACTCTTAACCCCTAAACCTAACCCTAACTCTTAACCCCTAAACCTAAACCTAACTCTTAACCCCTAAACCTAACCCTAACTCTTAACCCCTAAACCTAACCCTAACTCTTAACCCCTAAACCTAACCCTAACCCTAACTCTTAACCCCTAAACCTAACCCTAACTCTTAACCCCTAAACCTAACCCTAACTCTTAACCCCTAAACCTAAACCTAACTCTTAACCCCTAAACCTAACCCTAACTCTTAACCCCTAAACCTAACCCTAACTCTTAACCCCTAAACCTAAACCTAACCCTAACTCTTAACCCCTAAACCTAAACCTAACTCTTAACCCCTAAACCTAACCCTAACCCTAACTCTTAACCCCTAAACCTAACCCTAACCCTAACTCTTAACCCCTAAACCTAAACCTAACTCTTAACCCCTAAACCTAGACCTAACCCTAACTCTTAACCCCTAAACCTAACCCTAACCCTAACTCTTAACCCCTAAACCTAACCCTAACTCTTAACCCCTAAACCTAACCCTAACTCTTAACCCCTAAACCTAAACCTAACCCTAACTCTTAACCCCTAAACCTAAACCTAACCCTAACTCTTAACCCCTAAACCTAACCCTAACCCTAACTCTTAACCCCTAAACCTAACCCTAACTCTTAACCCCTAAACCTAACCCTAACTCTTAACCCCTAAACCTAAACCTAACTCTTAACCCCTAAACCTAACCCTAACTCTTAACCCCTAAACCTAACCCTAACTCTTAACCCCTAAACCTAAACCTAACCCTAACTCTTAACCCCTAAACCTAAACCTAACTCTTAACCCCTAAACCTAACCCTAACCCTAACTCTTAACCCCTAAACCTAACCCTAACCCTAACTCTTAACCCCTAAACCTAACCCTAACTCTTAACCCCTAAACCTAACCCTAACTCTTAACCCCTAAACCTAAACCTAACCCTAACTCTTAACCCCTAAACCTAACCCTAACTCTAAGCCCTAAACCTAACTCTAACTTTTAGCCCTAAACTTAACCCTAACTCTTATCCCTAAACCTAACCCTAACTCTTAGCCCTAAACCTAACCTCCAAATCCTAACCCCAGCTCTAACCCTTAACCTCATTTGTACTCTAACCTTAACCCCTAAACCTAACCTCCAAACCCTTACTCTTATCCCTAAACCTAAACCTAACCCTAACTCTTAACCCCTAAACCCAAACCTTACTCTTATCCCTAAACCTAAACCTAACCCTAACTCTTAGCCCTAAACCTAACCTCCAAACCCCAACCCTAGTTCTAATCCTAAATCTAACCCCTAAACCTAAAATATAATTATTATAAGTGAAGACTGGTCAAATGTTCTCACTTCTCTGAAATGTAGTTGGTTTACTATTCTTGTGAGGACTTCTGGTACTACCAAGTGTAGTAAAACGTGTACACGTACACACACACACACACACACACACACACACACACACACACACACACACACACACACACACACACACACACACACACACACACACACACACACACACACACACACACACACACACACACACACACACACACACACACACACACACACGCACGCCGCCATGCTTTGAGACAAAATGACAGGCATCAAAGTGTAAAGTATAAATTTGAACAATCATACACGCATATGCATGCATTATGGTTTTGGTTAGATTTCTAAATCACGGCCTGCCATCTAAAACCATTGTCTTTATAAGATCTAACGATACAATAGGAACACACGGGCAACCTGACAGGGTATAGTAAACTGATGTGGATGTCTTTGGGAAAGGATACCCTTTTGCTCCCTTAACGTGAGCAAAGAGTTCGTTTTCCCAATATCAAAAACATTATATTTCTCCAGTTCAGTGAATAAGATATTAACGAAACAAACATTTCATAAACCCGGAGAATAGAAATCGTGTTTTATAATGACACAGATTTGAAGTATGATTTTAATAATATCTCGGCACTTGCGTTTAGGTCCTAAAACCATCAGGTCAAAATCCTACAGGCTAATTATTGAAATAAACTACAGTCTAAACTCGTTGTGCTAACTCTTTTCGCGCACGGCATTGATTTTTTTTTTTTGTGGGGGCAAAATTGACCAAACCTACATGCTTTGTTTCGTACGCCACATTCTTATTAAATTCACTGACTGTATGGCACAGCTATGGACAGCTGAAGACGCGCGGATTGACTTTCACCAAGGCCGCAGGACGCAAAGTAAACCACAACATACTTAATAACGTGACGCTATTTCGTGTTACACTGTGGTTCCAAGTTCATAGCAATTTACAAGATTAATTGTAGTAATATCATGACGACTCGACGGTGAACGGAGGATTAGGGCATAATTATAATGTAAATTAGCACAACAGCACAGCGTAATGACTCTGGCAAGAGACGTGAATGATGTTCGAAACCGCAAAGAGTTGCGAATGCAATATAGGCCTGTCATTTCCTGGATTGATGCACCTCATTGTTAATAAAGTAAAACACACACACACATCTATATATATATATATATAGCAAAACTGAAACTAAAATAATCTAGTTTTGTGTTTAAACAGAGCCCAAAGAAAGGGAATAAAGGTATAATTATGCTCTCACATCGTTTACATATTTGTTCCAGAGAATAACGTGCATTTAAACTATTTCAAAGCGACTGTTATAAAGATGTAATGACACAGTTTGTGTTGCTGATCCAATGCGCGACCTTTGGAGTGGTTGTGTCTTTTACAAGGCAGGGGAGATTTTAAAGAGAAAGCACAGCCCGATCATTAAATCTAGATTAAATCTGACTTTAACAAAGAAAAAGCCTTTAAAACACCTAAAACAGAAGCAGATTATATCCTAATTATATCCTAATAATATTGTAATTTTAGCTCCACATTATTATGATCATTATTATCATTATTATTATTATTAGTGGATCTTTTTGTAAATGAATTATTTATTTATTGTCTCAAAAAAAAAGTAAACTTGAGCTAATTCCTAAAAACAATAACTGCTGCGCGGACTATAGGCCGTTACCAATGGAACTAGTGCATAACAACAATAATCATTTGGTTTAATTTGCATTTAATTTCCAAACTAAATTAAATAACTTATAAAAGCGTGAATTCCAAATGACAAGCGTCAACATGTCTTAGGGTACAAAAACTAAAACCGAGGATCAGATTGTATTATAACGAGTTTCTGCCGTAACTGCCAGCACACAACCATGCTAAAATACACCCCATAAAGCGAAAAGTAAACTATTTTTCCCGTGACTGCAAACAATGGGAGTCAGGCCTTTTATACCGAGTGAAATCGTTATCTCACTGTGTATAGTGTGTGTGTTTTATTTCCTCAAGGTGAGAGCCAAGGTTAGAGTACCCCTCCATCGAACGAAAACATCTGGCAAAGTCCAATGACACAGCGAACCGTTTAAACTGCGATCATTAAATACAATACGTTTCCCAGAGGAGAGCTCTGTAATGTTATTCTATAAAATGTTACAGCCAGATAGATAGATAGCTTCGGGGAGGATATAGTGTTGGGAGGTTAGCTAAAGCCTCAGGCATCAACTGGCTTGTGTGGGGTTTTGGTAGTCTACTCACCGGGAGGAGATATTGCACAACCTCGGTTGTATCGTAACTACATGCGCGTCGACGGTTTATTATTAATGACATGGGAATGGTATGGTGCACTTTTCTAGTGTTGGGGGACAATGGGCATGCCTTTTTTTAGTTCATTATGACACGTCTGCTAACACACACACACACACACACACACACACACACACACACACACACACACACACACACACACACGCACGCACGCACGCACGCACGCACGCACGCACGCACGCACGCACGCACGCACGCACACACACACACACACACACACGCACACGCGCACACGCACACGCACACGCACACACACACACACCCATACACACCCAACATGATTTTTTTGGCAGTGAAGGTGCAGTATATCCCCGTTATATTCACACCTATCTTGGAACACAGGCAGACAGCTTCGGCAAAAATAACCCTTTTTTTTCACAGTTGCCATTTAATGTACTTTTCTACTTTCTGACTTAACAAGTCTTTATCACTGTTCATTGGCTTTGCTCTTTTCACATATTTCGGAAATATTTACAACGATTTACCTCTCTTTAGACACTGACCACAACAAATCAACTATATTGCTCGTCTTTACACCAGGCATTATCATCATTTAACGAGGCTCGTTCACAACCACAGAGCGTTTGCGAAAAATGGCACTAACGCTTCGAACACACCGACAGTGTTTCACGCAAAATAGTACGCGGCGTCACCTGGATATGTGTGCAACAAAAGTTCCACATTCACCTTCTGCGACCATTTCTGTCGAGCCGTCTACACGCACAGTTTGACACATATGTTAGATAAATCCAACAACTGCACCACACCGAACGAACGCACTGCAACTGCCTCATGCAAACACAACGCTGCAAGGCAAACGCAGCGTTTTCATTGGAAATGAATGTAATTCTGTTGTACCAAAAATGCAACTATGCTGTCGGTGTGATCCACGAGTAACACTACCAAAGATATGGCCTTAGGCTTGGTCGTATACACACGCTAAAGGCTAGTGCACTCAGGCAATACATGGGACAACAGGACCACGGGACGTTATAGGAGCTATAGATGAAAACCTCCATGGTCTGTACCTTTGGGACTGTGAGCCTCAACCTATATAAACTTGTACCTGACCACAGACAACAATGACTGAGAGCAAACCACCGGTGGAGCTGATGGCGTGCTAACAGAGAAGGAGTCTGCAGGAATGTCGACCAGGCCGTACCCAGCCACACAGCACTACAGGAGAGTTAGCTACCCCCATTAATGCAAGCCAGATGTGTAACGTGTGACCCAAATGGCACCCTATTCCCTATACAGTGCACTTCTTTTGACCAGTGAACCCTAAGTAGGGTACTATATAGGGAATAGGGTTCTATAGGGCTCTGGTCTAAAGTAGTGCACTATATAGGGAATAGGGTTCTATAGGGCTCTGGTCTAAAGTAGTGCACTATATAGGGAATAGGGTTCTATAGGGCTCTGGTCTAAAGTAGGGTACTATATAGGGAATAGGGTTCTATAGGGCTCTGGTCTAAAGTAGTGCACTATATATAGGGAATAGGGTTCTATAGGGCTCTGGTCTAAAGTAGGGTACTATATAGGGAATAGGGTGCCATTTGGAATGCTGGCTGTAAATGACTTCTATAGTTATTATTTGAGACTCCACATCACGGTCCCTCCAAAGCCACAGAGTCTGTCAGATGGACCGTGAGATGACAGAGTGGGACTGGTGTACGTAACCCCGTTTCACCAATGCCCCCAAGTAAATAAACCAAACGTCAGAAATGGGTTTCTGGTTTTGGAGCGCCGTTTTGAGTGATTTAGGGAGAACGGTGTGTGAGTGTGTGTGTGTGTTTGTGTGTCTTGGGGGGGGGGGGGGGGGCATCACTTCGCCACTGGCAGGCATACGTGAGTCGGGCGAATGTTTACATTCACATATCGTCTTGCATCATGGGTCTCTGAGGTTGTCGCAGTACTTTGATGTGGGATAATGTTGTAGTTTTCAGCCTTATCTGGAGAAAGGTGAAGAAAATACTCACATGTCATGTCCTCTATTTTGTTTCAGGATTTACTGACATTATGCATCTTCAGAAGATACTTTCGGTAACAAGCTTAGTTAGCTAGTTGTGAACACTGCATCTGAGATCAACTGAGGGCTAAAGTGAAACATCTGGATAACAGAGAGCTGATCTCCTCATCATAATGACATGACTCTCGCTTAATGTAATCTGGCAACGGCTGTGGGAAAAGACGACACTACACACTGTTTGACTGTGTGATGCTGATGATAAACCTACCACAATGCCTTGTGTTCAGGGACTCAATGTCCTGACCAAGAGACCATTTATATGGTGATAAAACACAAATGAAAAAAATGACTTGAAGTGGAGGTTTTAGATGTAAGATTTTGACTAATCTTATTGATCTTGTTTTAAATATTATGAGACGGTAGAATTCACCACAGATTAATGTTTTCTTCAATACATTCTGCACCACTACGACTTGGAGGACACACCACAGATGTTGTCATAGAGTGGAGATGTGTTTCTCTGCAGTAAAATACTATAAAATCTCCTGGCTGTGTTGTGATGGCCTCCTGCCAGAGTTGGACAATGTGAATATGTGTTAGAAGAACCAGGAAGTGATATCGCTGATAGCGAACACATTGGATTGATAGTACTGAGAGTAAGTGTCTGCATGGGAATATATTTGTGCCAAAATTGTATCCAATAGAAACAAACTATGGACAGTGTTTATGACAAATGCACATAGTACATAGTCATGGGACCCTTGTCACTTTAATAATGGAACACTGGTTACTTTAATAATGGAACACTGGTCACTTTAATAATGGAACACTGGTCACTTTAATAATGGAACACTGGTCCCTTTAATAATGGAACACTGGTCACTTTAATAATGGAACACTGGTCACTTTAATAATGGAACACTGGTCAAATAATGGAACACTGGTCCCTTTAATAATGGAACACTGGTCCTTTAATAATGGAACACTGGTCACTTTAATAATGGAACACTGGTCCTTTAATAATGGAACACTGGTCACTGGTTAATAATGGAACACTGGTCACTTTAATAATGGAACACTGGTCACTTTAATAATGGAACACTGGTCCCTTTAATAATGGAACACTGGTCACTTTAATAATGGAACACTGGTCCCTTTAATAATGGAACACTGGTCCCTTTAATAATGGAACACTGGAACACTGGTCAATAATGGAACACTGGTCCTTTAATAATGGAACACTGGTCCCTTTAATAATGGAACACTGGTCACTTTAATAATGGAACACTGGTCTTTAATAATGGAACACTGGTGGAACAGGAACACTTTAATAATGGAACACTGGTCAATAATGGAACACTTTAATAATGGAACACTGGTCCCTTTAATAATGGAACACTGGTCCCTTTAATAATGGAACACTGGTCCCTTTAATAATGGAACACTGGTCCCTTTAATAATGGAACACTGGTCACTTTAATAATGGAACACTGGTCCCTTTACTGGTCACTTTAATAATGGAACACTGGTCACTTTAATAATGGAACACTGGTCCACTTTAATAATGGAACACTGGTCACTTTAATAATGGAACACTGGTCACTTTAATAATGGAACACTGGTCACTTTAACTGGTCACTTTAATAATGGAACACTGGTCAAATGGAACACTGGTCACTTTAATAATGGAACACTGGTCACTTTAATAATGGAACACTGGTCACTTTAATAATGGAACACTGGTCCCTTTAATAATGGAACACTGGTCCCTTTAATAATGGAACACTGGTCCCACTGGTCACTTTAATAATGGAACACTGGTCCCTTTAATAATGGAACACTGGTCCCTTTAATAATGGAACACTGGTCACTTTAATAATGGAACACTGGTCACTTTAATAATGGAACACTGGTCCCTTTAATAATGGAATGGACACTGATCACTTTAATAATGGAACACTGGTCACTTTAATAATGGAACACTGGTCCCTTTAATAATGGAACACTGGTCCCTTTAATAATGGAACACTGGTCCTTTAATAATGGAACACTGGTCACTTTAATAATGGAACACTGGTCCCTTTAATAATGGAACACTGGTCCCTTTAATAATGGAACACTGGTCCCTTTAATAATGGAACACTGGTCACTTTAATAATGGAACACTGGTCCCTTTAATAATGGAACACTGGTCCCTTTAATAATGGAACACTGGTCACTTTAATAATGGAACACTGGTCACTTTAATAATGGAACACTGGTCCCTTTAATAATGGAACACTGGTCACTTTAATAATGGAACACTGGTCCCTTTAATAAGGTTTAGATGCTGTTTTACCCACTTTATATGTAAATACTGTATTATAGTCAAGGCCAATCCTATTTAACTATTGCTGTACATATGCTATTCTATAAATGTATTCTTCAGATATACTACATATTCTATCCACATACTGTCCATCATGTCTGTACATCCCATCATGTATTTATATGTACAGAATAGTGTGCAAGGCTGTCATCAAGACAAAGGGTGGCAACTTTGAAGATTCTCAAATATAAACTATATTTTTTATTTGTTTAAAACTTTTTTGGGTTACTACATGATATGATAGGACTGAGCGATATGGCCGAAATCTCATATCACGATATAGGTAATTTCATATCCCGCTAACGATACATATCACGATATAGGTAATTTCATATCCCGCTAACGATACATATCACGATATAGGTAATTTCATATCCCGCTAACGATACATATCACGATATAGGTAATTTCATATCCCGCTTAACGATACATATCACGATATAGGTGATTTCATATCCCGCTTAACGATACATATCACGATATAGGTACTTTCATATCCCGCTTAACGATACATATCACGATATAGGTGATTTCATATCCCGCTTAACGATACATATCACGATATAGGTACTTTCATATCCCGCTTAACGATACATATCGCGATATAGGTACTTTCATATCCAGCTTAACGATACATATCACGATATAGGTGATTTCATATCCCGCTTAACGATACATATCACGATATAGGTACTTTCATATCCCGCTAACGATACATATCACGATATAGCACATTTTCTGTAAATTCAATGAATAAATAGTTTATATAAAATAATCACATGTAAAGGCTTATTTCTCATTACATTTTGAATTATACTCAACAAATACAAGGTACTTACTCTTATTTGATTATTTCTCCTTTTATTTAGAACCTTTGTGCAAATTTTCAATTAAGCATGTAACAAAATACAGTTGGAGTCAGAAGTTTACATACACCTTCGCCAAATACATTTAAACTCAGTTTTTCACAATTCTTGACATTTAATCCCAGTAAAAATTCCCTGTTTTAGGTCAGTTAGGATCACCACTTTAATTTAAGAATGGGAAATGTCAGAATAATAGTAGAGACAATGATTTATTTCAGCTTTTATTTTTTTCCATCACAGTCCAAGTGGGTCAGAAGTTTACATACACTCAATTGGTATTTGGGGAGGCAGGTTAGCCTAGTGGTTAGAGCGTTGGACCAGTAACCGGAAGGTTGCAAGTTCAAACCCCTGAGCTGACAAGGTACATTTACATTTAAGTCATTTAGCAGACGCTCTTATCCAGAGCGACTTACAAATTGGTGCATTCTGTTGTTCTGCCCCTGAACAGGCAGTTAACCCACTGCTCCTAGACCATCATTGAAAATAAGAATCTGTTTGTATTAACTGTCTTGCCTAGTTAAAAAAAAAAAAAAATGTGGTCGCCTTTAAATAGTTTAACTTTAAACAATTTAAAGGCGACCACATTTTTGGGTGAATTTTGGCCAATTCCTCCTGAGCTGGTGTAACTGAATCAGGTTTGTAGGCTTCCTTGCTCGCACACGCTTTTTCAGTTCTGCCCACACATGTTTTATAAGTGTGAGGTCAGGGCTTTGTGATGGCCACTCCAATACTTTGACTTTGTTGTCCTTAAGCCATTTTGCC
>NC_060173.1:6584195-6591695 GCF_021184085.1 Oncorhynchus gorbuscha
CGATAGAGAGCTGCCTCTGATTGGGAACCACACTCGGCCAAAAACTAAGAAATAGAAAACATAGAAGCCCACCCAAATCACACCCTGACCTAACCAAATAGAGAAATAAAACGTCTCTCTAAGGTCAGAGCGTGACAGTACCCCCCCCCCCAAAGGTGCGGACTCCGGCCGCAAAACCTGACTCTATAGGGGAGGGTCCGGGTGGGCATCTATCCTCAGGGACGGCTCCGGTTCGGGACGTAGCCCCCGCTCTGCACGCTGATCCCTCCGCTTCCATGGAACCGGGGACCGTCGCTGTAGGCTCCGGACTGGGGACCGTCGCTGCGGGCTCCGGACTGGGGACCGTCGCTGTAGGCTCCGGACTAGGGACCCTTGCTGCAGGCTCCGGACCGTTGCTGGAGGCTCTGGACTGGGGACCATCGCTGTAGGCTCTGGAATGGGGACCCTCGCAGCAGGCTCCGGACTAGGGACCCTCGCTGCAGGCTCCGGACTAGGGACCCTCGCTGCAGGCTCCGGACTAGGGACCCTCGCTGCAGGCTATGGACTGGGGACCGTCGCTGGAGGATCCGTGCCCTGGATCATCACTGGAGACTTCGTACGTGGAGCCAGAACAGGTCTCACCGGACTGGGGAGACAAACTGGAAGCCTGGTGTGTGGAGCTGCCACAGGGCTTACCAGGCTGGGGAGACAAACTGGAGGCTTCGTGCCATGGATCATCACTGGAGACTTCGTACGTGGAGCCAGAACAGGTCTCACCGGACTGAGGAGATGTACTGGAAGCCTGGTGTGTGGAGCTGCCACAGGGCTTACCAGGCTGGGGAGACAAACTGGAGGCTTCGTGCCATGGATCATCACTGGAGACTTCGTACGTGGAGCCAGAACAGGTCTCACCGGACTGGGGAGACAAACTGGAAGCCTGGTGCGTGGAGCAGGCATCGGATACACTGGGCCGTGGAGGCGCACCGGAGGTCTCCAGCGTGGAGCTGGCACAACCCGTCCTGGCTGGATGCTTACTTTCGCCCGGCAAATGCGAGGCGCTGGCACAGAGAGCACCGGCCTGTGAATGCTCACTGGAGACACAGTGCACATCACAGCATAACACGGTGCCTGACCGGTCACATGCTCTCCACAGTAAGCATGGGGAGTTGGCTCATGTCTAAACCCTGACTCCGCCAATCTCTCCTCCCCGGTCCAGCTCGTCCTCCAGGTTGGCGCAAACTGCTGGGTCTTTTTGTGGTTGTGGTTCTGTCACGTTCCCTGTCTTCAAGCTTCCTGTCATAGATGAGACAAGGTGCAGCGTGCTTGTAGTTCCACATCTTTAATAAAGTGAAACCTTCACAAAAAAACAGGTAAACAGAAACCGAGCGTGACGCAACCGTGGCGCACACAAACACACACAGAAAATAAATAATTACCCACAACATATGATGGGAAAAAAGGCTGCCTAAGTATGATTCCCAATCAGAGACAACGATAGACAGCTGCCTCTGATTGGGAACCACACTCGGCCAAAAACAAAGAAATAGAAAACATAGAATGCCCACCCCAAATCACACCCTGACCTAACCAAATAGAGAAATAAAACGTCTCTCTAAGGTCAGGGCGGGGCAACACGATAGCGATCAAGTGCAAACTCCCTCTTTTACTGTCTCTGTCCCTATCTCTGGTTATGTTACCCTGGACGTTTCTTTAGCTGACGTTTCAAGTTCTGACACATTGATTCCAGCAGCACCCTGCATCCCACTGATGGTTTGCCTCTGAAGCTAAGCAGAGCCAGTCCTGGATGGGAAAACAGATGGTGCTGGAAGTGGTGATGGAGTGTCAGTTGGGGTTGTTCTCCCCTCTATTCTTAAAGTTCAAATCCCAGTGTGGCAGAGAGGTGATGTTACCCCTGTGTAGCCATCTCTGGGATGTTAAATGGATGTCCTCATTCTTCTAAAGAAATATACGACTAAGGGGTGTTAACCTCAGTTTCCTGGCTAAATGACCATCATGGCCACCTCATCATCCCACTCACCAATAATTGTGGCAGAGATCATGGCCACCTCATCATCCCACTCACCAATAATTGTGGCAGAGATCATGGCCACCTCATCATCCCACTCACCACTAATTGTGGCAGAGATCATGCCTCACCTCTCCACCATGCTAGCCGATGTGTGGTGAGTGTTTTGGGCACAAGATGTTTGGTGTGCATCACCCAAGTGGGTTCCATGTGGTGGATGAGGGGAGCTTACCTCCGTACTATGTAAAAGCACATCAGGAAGTAGAGAGATAGTATATACATTAAATCCATGCAGGTGGGGTTGAGAGGTTGGCATAGATGATGCAGAACTTGTAACTTGTAACTGCCCCCCCCCCCACCCCCCCACAAAATAAAAACATGCCGTTAAATGAGGTGGCATTTGATCCCGATCAAATTATTTATTATTATTATCATTGAATTATCCTAGAAAATGATTCACAGAATGTGTTTTTTTGCCTTCATTACAACTGAAATGTTAGCTTATTTCAAAATTATTTCCTTGAAATATATATATATATATATATATATATATATGCTATCAATACTTTTGAGTTTATGTTTTGTTTTCAACATCATGATTTTGGTCTGCAATATCAAGAATTGAGTTCTCAACTTCAGAAGTTTTGATATTAATAAGATAAAAGTCACTCCACACAAAAGACAGAGGAACTAGCTCAAAAGGAGGGTCGAGGTGGAAGCTGACGATTTGGGATTTAGCCACTAATAGACGGGTTGACCCGCTTCAGTTAATACATGAGGTCATGAACTCCCAACAGGTGGAGTTCTGAAGAAGGGTTTACTTGATAGAGGCGGGATTTTAGGGGTGTTGTTATGGTAGACAGGGGTGTTGTTATGGTAGACAGGGGTGTTGTTATGGTAGACAGGAGTGTTGTTATGTTATGGTAGACAGGGGTGTTGTTATGTTATGGTAGACAGGGGTGTTGTTATGGTAGACAGGGGTGTTGTTATGGTAGACAGGGGTGTTGTTATGTTATGGTAGACAGGGCTGTTGTTATGGTAGACAGGGATGTTGTTATGGTAGACAGGGGTGTTGTTATGGTAGACAGGGGTGTTGTTATGGTAGACAGGGGTGTTGTTATGTTATGGTAAACAGGGGTGTTGTTATGGTAGACAGCGATGTTATGGTAGACAGGGGTGTTTTTATGGTAGACAGGGGTGTTGTTATGGTAGACAGGGGTGTTGTTATGTTATGGTAGACAGGGCTGTTGTCATGGTAGACAGGGATGTTGTTATGGTAGACAGGGGTGTTGTTATGGTAGACAGGGGTGTTGTTATGGTAGACAGGGGTGTTGTTATGTTATGGTAGACAGGGGTGTTGTTATGGTAGACAGGGGTGTTGTTATGGTAGACAGGGGTGTTGTTATGGTAGACAGGAGTGTTGTTATGGTAGACAGGGGTGTTGTTATGGTAGACAGGAGTGTTGTTATGTTATGGTAGACAGGGGTGTTGTTATGGTAGACAGCGATGTTGTTATGGTAGACAGGGGTGTTTTTATGGTAGACAGGGGTGTTGTTATGGTAGACAGGGGTGTTGTTATGTTATGGTAGACAGGGCTGTTGTTATGGTAGACAGGGATGTTGTTATGGTAGACAGGGGTGTTGTTATGGTAGACAGGGGTGTTGTTATGGTAGACAGGGGTGTTGTTATGTTATGGTAGACAGGGGTGTTGTTATGGTAGACAGGGCTGTTGTTATGTTATGGTAGACAGGGGTGTTGTTATGTTATGGTAGACAGGAGTGTTGTTATGGTAGACAGGGGTGTTGTTATGGTAGACAGGGGTGTTGTTATGTTATGGTAGACAGGGGTGTTGTTATGGTAGACAGGGCTGTTGTTATGTTATGGTAGACAGGGGTGTTGTTATGTTATGGTAGACAGGAATGTTGTTATGGTAGACAGGGGTGTTGTTATGGTAGACAGGGGTGTTGTTATGGTAGACAGGAGTGTTGTTATGGTAGACAGGGGTGTTGTTATGGTAGACAGGAGTGTTGTTATGTTATGGTAGACAGGGGTGTTGTTATGGTAGACAGCGATGTTGTTATGGTAGACAGGGGTGTTTTTATGGTAGACAGGGGTGTTGTTATGGTAGACAGGGGTGTTGTTATGTTATGGTAGACAGGGCTGTTGTTATGGTAGACAGGGATGTTGTTATGGTAGACAGGGGTGTTGTTATGGTAGACAGGGGTGTTGTTATGGTAGACAGGGGTGTTGTTATGTTATGGTAGACAGGGGTGTTGTTATGGTAGACAGGGCTGTTGTTATGTTATGGTAGACAGGGGTGTTGTTATGTTATGGTAGACAGGAGTGTTGTTATGGTAGACAGGGGTGTTGTTATGGTAGACAGGGGTGTTGTTATGGTAGACAGGAGTGTTGTTATGGTAGACAGGGGTGTTGTTATGGTAGACAGGAGTGTTGTTATGTTATGGTAGACAGGGCTGTTGTTATGTTATGGTAGACAGGGGTGTTGTTATGTTATGGTAGACAGGAGTGTTGTTATGGTAGACAGGGGTGTTGTTATGGTAGACAGGGGTGTTGTTATGGTAGACAGGAGTGTTGTTATGGTAGACAGGGGTGTTGTTATGGTAGACAGGAGTGTTGTTATGTTATGGTAGACAGGAGTGTTGTTATGGTAGACAGGGGTGTTGTTATGGTAGACAGGGGTGTTGTTATGGTAGACAGGGGTGTTGTTATGTTATGGTAGATATGGGTGTTGTTATGGTAGACAGGAGTGTTGTTATGGTAGACAGGGGTGTTGTTATGGTAGACAGGGGTGTTGTTATGGTAGACAGGGGTGTTGTTATGGTAGATATGGGTGTTGTTATGGTAGACAGGGGTGTTGTTATGTTATGGTAGACAGGGCTGTTGTTATGTTATGGTAGACAGGGGTGTTGTTATGTTATGGTAGACAGGAGTGTTGTTATGGTAGACAGGGGTGTTGTTATGGTAGACAGGGGTGTTGTTATGGTAGACAGGAGTGTTGTTATGGTAGACAGGGGTGTTGTTATGGTAGACAGGAGTGTTGTTATGTTATGGTAGACAGGAGTGTTGTTATGGTAGACAGGGGTGTTGTTATGGTAGACAGGGGTGTTGTTATGGTAGACAGGGGTGTTGTTATGTTATGGTAGATATGGGTGTTGTTATGGTAGACAGGAGTGTTGTTATGGTAGACAGGGGTGTTGTTATGGTAGACAGGGGTGTTGTTATGGTAGACAGGGGTGTTGTTATGGTAGATATGGGTGTTGTTATGGTAGACAGGGGTGTTGTTATGTTTTGGTAGACAGAGGTGTTGTTATGTTATGGTAGACAGGAGTGTTGTTATGGTAGACAGGGGTGTTGTTATGGTAGACAGGGGTGTTGTTATGTTATGGTAGACAGGGGTGTTGTTATGGTAGACAGGAGTGTTGTTATGTTATGGTAGACAGGAGTGTTGTTATGTTATGGTAGACAGGAGTGTTGTTATGGTAGACAGGGGTGTTGTTATGTTATGGTAGACAGGGGTGTTGTTATGGTAGACAGGAGTGTTGTTATGGTAGACAGGGGTGTTGTTATGTTATGGTAAACAGGGGTGTTGTTATGGTAGACAGGGTGTTGTTATGATAAACAGGGGTGTTGTTATGGTAGACAGGGTGTTGTTATGATAAACAGGGGTGTTGTTATGGTAGACAGGGTGTTGTTATGATAAACAGGGGTGTTGTTATGGTAGACGTGAGTGTTGTTATGATAAACAGGGGTGTTGTTATGATAAACAGGGGTGTTGTTATGGCAGACAGGGGTGACTGTTGACATCTCAAGGTGGGTTTAACCAGAGCCTGTTAGCCATAGTTAGCCAGAGGCCTGCTAATCCAGGAAAACAAACAACGCAAGTAGCACACGCCTCGCTAACTGCCTCTGTCACTGCTAAACTATGCCTATGATCTTATTAACTCTGACACACACAAGTGTTTCTCACTAAAGCGTATTGATATTCCTTTCAGACTCCTGAGCTGAAGGTGTACAGTTTGCAGTTTTAAAACGTTTTAAAACTCTTGAAGCCCTACTGAACACTACCCAGGATAAGAGCGCACCATGGCCAGGAAATGCAGAGATTCAGTCTGAACAGAGAGTACTGTTAGCTAGGCGTGTTCTACCAGAACCTCAAACCACAAGTTCCAGAACCCCTCTACTTATTCTAGAAGCAGAACCCTTCCGTTTATTTATCCACACAGCTGCTTGTTTATCAAAGCAGAAGGAGAAGGTTATGATTTATTCATCATCTAGGTCGACCTAAAAATGAAGCAAAAAACATCATATTTTAGCTAACAGGACCAGAGTCTGTCACGAAATGGAGGATATCGAAATGTCAAGTGACAAACATAATATTGTTTATGTCTGAGAGGAGGTGTGTGTGTTTATGTATGTGTGTGTGTGTGTGTCTGTGCGTGCGTACGGGTGTGTGTAGCGTGGTTGCCTTGATACACAAGGCTCCTGAGTGGCGCAGCGATCTTAGGCACTGCATCTCAGTTGCAAGATATACTGTCCCTGGTTCAAATCCAGGCTGTATCACATCCGGTTGGGATTGGAAGTCCCATCAGGCTGCGCACAATTGGCCCAGCTTCGCCTGGGTTTGGCCGGGGGTAGGCTGTCAACTTAAATAAATACAAATGGGTGGGATTGGGCAGGTTTTGTATTGTTCATAATTCAGATGGGGTTTGTTGAGTAACATGAGGCGGAGGGGTTGTGTCACAGGGAAAGAGTGTTGTTGTGACATACCCGTCAAACAGAGAAGCAGATTTCTCCTCTGAATCTCTTTTTAAACTCGCCCGTAGAGCGACCTTTGAACTTTCAAAAGCATTCCCGGGAAAGAAGGGATGATGTAATACCACCCCATATAGAGACTGCTAAAGGGATGGTGAGCAGAGAGACCTCTGGGCTTGGAGGTGGACCAGTTAGCTAGATAGGTAGTTAGTTAGTTAGTCAGTTGGGTGGGTAGTTAGGTAGATAGACAGATAGTTAGTTAGGTGGGTGGGTGGGTGGGTGGGTGGGTGGGTGGGTGGGTGGGTAGGTAGGTAGGTAGTTAGTTAGCTAGCTAGTTAGGTGGGTGGGTAGTTAGATATATATATAGTTAGCTAGTTAGGTGGGTGTGTAGTTAGATATATAGATAGTTCGCTAGTTAGGTGGGTGGGTGGGTAGTTAGATATAAAGATAGTTAGCTAGTTAGGTGGGTGGGTGGGTAGTTAGATATATAGATAGTTAGCTAGTTAGGTGGGTAGCTAGTTAGTTAGTTAGTTAGTTAGTTAGCTAGTTATGTGGGTAGGTAGTTAGATATGTAGCTAGTTAGGTGGGTAGCTAGTTAGTTAGTTAGCTAGTTAGGTGGGTAGCTAGTTAGTTAATTAGTTAGCTAAGTGGTGGGTAGTTAGTTAGTTAGCTAGCTAGTTAAGTGGGTGGCTAGTTAGTTAGTTAGCTAGTTAGGTGGGTAG
>NC_060173.1:6599195-6614195 GCF_021184085.1 Oncorhynchus gorbuscha
CTCAGGTGACGCACCCCTTCCAGGGCCGGCATGAGAGAGCCCCAGTAAGCCAGACTCAGCCCCTGTAATAGGGTTAGAGGCAGAGAATCCCAGTGGAAAGAGGGGAACCGTCCAGGCAGAGACAGCAAGGGCGGTTCGTTGCTCCAGAGCCTTTCCGTTCACCTTCCCACTCCTGGGCCAGACTACACTCAATCATATGACCCACTGAAGAGATGAGTCTTCAGTAAAGACTTAAAGGTTGAGACCGAGTTTGCGTCTGACATGGGTAGGCAGACCGTTCCATAAAAATGGAGCTCTATAGGAGAAAGCCCTGCCTCCAGCTGTTTGCTTAGAAATTCTAGGGACAATTAGGAGGCCTGTGTCTTGTGACCGTAGCGTACGTGTAGGTATGTACGGCAGGACCAAATCAGAGAGATAGGTTGGAGCAAGCCCATGTAATGCTTTGTAGGTTAGCAGTAAAACCTTGAAATCAGCCCTTGCTTTGACAGGAAGCCAGTGTCGAGAGGCTAGCACTGGAGTAATATGATCACATTTTTTGGTTCTAGTCAGGATTCTAGCAGCCGTACTTAGCACTAACTGAAGTTTATTTAGTGCTTTATCCTGGTAGCCGGAAAGTAGAGCATTGCAGTAGTCTAACCTAGAAGTGACAAAAGCATGGATTCATTTTTCTGCATCATTTTTGGACAGAAAGTTTCTGATTTTTGCAATGATACGTAGATGGAAAAAAGCTGTCCTCGAAATGGTCTTGATATGTTCTTCAAAAAAGGGATCAGGGTCCAGAGTAACGCCGATGTCCTTCACAGTTTTATTTGAGACGACTGTACAACCATTAAGATTAATTGTCAGATTCAACAGAAGATCTCTTTGTTTCTTAGGACCTAGAACAAGCATCTCTGTTTTGTCCGAGTTTAATAGTACAAAGTTTGCAGCCATCCACTTCCTTATGTCTGAAACACAGGCTTCTAGCGAGGGCAATTTTGGGGCTTCACCATGTTTCATTGAAATGTACAGCTGCGTGTCATCTGCATAGCAGTGAAAGTTAACATGATGTTTTCAAATGACCTCTCTCTCTCTCTCTCTCTCTCTCTCTCTCTCTCTCTCTCTCTGCATTGGTTGCCATTGGTAGAAGTCGTGATCTGTAATGGTTACCATTGGTAGAAGTAGTGCTCTGTAATGGTTACCATTGGTAGTAGTGCTCTCTCTGTAATGGTTACCATTGGTAGAAGTAGTGCTCTCTCTGTAATAGTTACCATTGGTAGAAGTAGTGCTCTGTAATAGTTACCATTGGTAGAAGTAGTGCTCTGTAATGGTTACCATTGGTAGAAGTAGTGCTCTCTCTGTAATTGTTACCATTGGTAGAAGTAGTGCTCTGTAATAGTTACCATTTGTAGAAGTAGTGCTCTGTAATGGTTACCATTGGTAGAAGTAGTGCTCTGTAATGGTTACCATTGGTAGAAGTAGTGCTCTCTCTGTAATGGTTACCATTAGTAGAAGTAGTGCTCTCTCTGTAATAGTTACCATTGGTAGAAGTAGTGCTTTGTAATGGTTAATATTGGTAGAAGTAGTGCTCTGTAATAGTTACCATTGGTAGAAGTAGTGCTTTGTAATAGTTACCATTGGTAGAAGTAGTGCCCTGTAATGGTTACCATTGGTAGAAGTAGTGCTCTGTAATAGTTACCATTGGTAGAAGTAGTGCTCTGAAATGGTTACCATTGGTAGAAGTAGTGCTCTGTAATGGTTACCATTGGTAGAAGTAGTGCTCTGTAATGGTTAATATTGGTAGAAGTAGTGCTCTGTAATGGTTACCATTGGTAGAAGTAGTGCTCTGTAATGGTTACCATTGGTAGAAGTAGTGCTCTCTCTGTAATAGTTACCATTGGTAGAAGTAGTGCTCTGTAATGGTTAATATTGGTAGAAGTAGTGCTCTGTAATAGTTACCATTGGTAGAAGTAGTGCTCTGTAATAGTTACCATTGGTAGAAGTAGTGCTCTGTAATGGTTACCATTGGTAGAAGTAGTGCTCTGTAATGGTTACCATTGGTAGAAGTAGTGCTCTGTAATGGGTACCATTGGTAGAAGTAGTGCTCTCTCTGTAATGGTTACCATTGGTAGAAGTAGTGCTCTCTCTGTAATGGTTACCATTGGTAGAAGTAGTGCTATCTCTGTAATGGTTACCATTGGTAGAAGTAGTGCTCTCTCTGTAATGGTTACCATTGGTAGAAGTAGTGCTCTCTCTGTAATGGTTGCCATTGGTAGAAGTAGTGCTCTCTCTGTAATGGTTACCATTGGTAGAAGTAGTGCTCTCTCTGTAATGGTTACCATTGGTAGAAGTAGTGCTCTGTAATGGTTACCATTGGTAGAAGTAGTGCTCTGTAATGGTTACCATTGGTAGAAGTAGTGCTCTCTCTGTAATGCTTACCATTGGTAGAAGTAGTGCTCTGTAATAGTTACCATTGGTAGAAGTAGTGCTCTGTAATGGTTACCATTGGTAGAAGTAGTGCTCTGTAATGGTTACCATTGGTAGAAGTAGTGCTCTGTAATGGTTACCATTGATAGAAGTAGTGCTCTGTAATGGTTACCATTGGTAGAAGTAGTGCTCTGTAATGGTTACCATTGGTAGAAGTAGTGCTCTGTAATAGTTACCATTGGTAGAAGTAGTGCTCTGAAATGGTTACCATTGGTAGAAGTAGTGCTCTGTAATGGTTACCATTGGTAGAAGTAGTGCTCTGTAATGGTTAATATTGGTAGAAGTAGTGCTCTGTAATGGTTACCATTGGTAGAAGTAGTGCTCTGTAATGGTTACCATTGGTAGAAGTAGTGCTCTCTCTGTAATAGTTACCATTGGTAGAAGTAGTGCTCTTTAATGGTTAATATTGGTAGAAGTAGTGCTCTGTAATAGTTACCATTGGTAGAAGTAGTGCTCTGTAATAGTTACCATTGGTAGAAGTAGTGCTCTGTAATGGTTACCATTGGTAGAAGTAGTGCTCTGTAATGGTTACCATTGGTAGAAGTAGTGCTCTGTAATGGTTACCATTGGTAGAAGTAGTGCTCTCTCTGTAATGGTTACCATTGGTAGAAGTAGTGCTCTCTCTGTAATGGTTACCATTGGTAGAAGTAGTGCTCTGTAATGGTTACCATTGGTAGAAGTAGTGCTCTCTCTGTAATGGTTACCATTGGTAGAAGTAGTGCTCTCTCTGTAATGGTTGCCATTGGTAGAAGTAGTGCTCTCTCTGTAATGGTTACCATTGGTAGAAGTAGTGCTCTCTCTGTAATGGTTACCATTGGTAGAAGTAGTGCTCTGTAATGGTTACCATTGGTAGAAGTAGTGCTCTGTAATGTTTACCATTGGTAGAAGTAGTGCTCTCTCTGTAATGGTTACCATTGGTAGAAGTAGTGCTCTCTCTGTAATGGTTACCATTGGTAGAAGTAGTGCTCTGTAATGGTTACCATTGGTAGAAGTAGTGCTCTGTAATGGTTACCATTGGTAGAAGTAGTGCTCTGTAATGGTTACCATTGGTAGAAGTAGTGCTCTGTAATGGTTACCATTGGTAGAAGTAGTGCTCTCTCTGTAATGTTTACCATTGGTAGAAGTAGTAGTCTCTCTGTAATGGTTACCATTGATAGAAGTAGTGCTCTCTCTGTAATAGTTACCAGTGGTAGAAGTAGTGCTCTGTAATGGTTAATATTGGTAGAATTAGTGCTCTGTAATAGTTACCATTGGTAGAAGTAGTGCTCTGTAATGGTTACCATTGGTAGAAGTAGTGCTCTGTAATGGTTACCATTGGTAGAAGTAGTGCTCTGTAATGGGTACCATTGGTAGAAGTAGTGCTCTCTCTGTAATGGTTACCATTGGTAGAAGTAGTGCTCTCTCTGTAATGGTTACCATTGGTAGAAGTAGTGCTCTCTCTGTAATGGTTACCATTGGTAGAAGTAGTGCTCTCTCTGTAATGGTTACCATTGGTAGAAGTAGGGCTCTCTCTGTAATGGTTACCATTGGTAGAAGTAGTGCTCTCTCTGTAATGGTTACCATTGGTAGAAGTAGTGCTCTCTCTGTAATGTTTACCATTGGTAGAAGTAGTGCTCTCTCTGTAATGGTTACCATTGGTAGAAGTAGTGCTCTCTCTGTAATGGTTACCATTGGTAGAAGTAGTGCTCTCTCTGTAATGGTTACCATTGGTAGAAGTAGTGCTCTCTCTGTAATGGTTAATATTGGTAGAAGTAGTGCTCTCTCTGTAATAGTTACCATTGGTAGAAGTAGTGCTCTGTAATAGTTACCATTGGTAGAAGTAGTGCTCTCTCTGTAATGGTTAATATTGGTAGAAGTAGTGCTCTCTCTGTAATAGTTACCATTGGTAGAAGTAGTGCTCTGTAATAGTTACCATTGGTAGAAGTAGTGCTCTCTCTGTAATGGTTAATATTGGTAGAAGTAGTGCTCTCTCTGTAATAGTTACCATTGGTAGAAGTAGTGCTCTGTAATGGTTACCATTGGTAGAGGTAGTGCTCTCTCTGTAATGGTTACCTTTGGTAGAAGTAGTGCTCCGTAATAGTTACCATTGGTAGAAGTAGTGCTCTGTAATGGTTACCATTGGTAGAAGTAGTGCTCTGTAATGGTTACCATTGGTAGAAGTAGTGCTCTGTAATGGTTACCATTGGTAGAAGTAGTGCTCTGTAATGGTTACCATTGGTAGAAGTAGTGCTCTCTGTAATGGTTACCATTGGTAGAAGTAGTGCTCTGTAATAGTTACCATTGGTAGAAGTAGTGCTCTGTAATGGTTACCATTGGTAGAAGTAGTGCTCTGTAATGGTTACCATTGGTAGAAGTAGTGCTCTGTAATGGTTACCATTGATAGAAGTAGTGCTCTGTAATGGTTACCATTGGTAGAAGTAGTGCTCTGTAATGGTTACCATTGGTAGAAGTAGTGCTCTGTAATAGTTACCATTGGTAGAAGTAGTGCTCTGAAATGGTTACCATTGGTAGAAGTAGTGCTCTGTAATGGTTACCATTGGTAGAAGTAGTGTTCTGTAATGGTTAATATTGGTAGAAGTAGTGCTCTGTAATGGTTACCATTGGTAGAAGTAGTGCTCTGTAATGGTTACCATTGGTAGAAGTAGTGCTCTGTAATGGTTACCATTGGTAGAAGTAGTGCTCTGTAATGGTTACCATTGGTAGAAGTAGTGCTCTGTAATGGTTACCATTGGTAGAAGTAGTGCTCTCTAATGGTTACCATTGGTAGAAGTAGTGTTCTGTAATGGTTACCATTGGTAGAAGTAGTGCTCTCTGTAATGGTTACCATTGGTAGAAGTAGTGCTCTGTAATGGTTACCATTGGTAGAAGTAGTGCTCTGTAATGGTTACCATTGGTAGAAGTAGTGCTCTGTAATGGTTACCATTGGTAGAAGTAGTGCTCTGTAATGGTTACCATTGGTAGAAGTAGTGCTCTGTAATGGTTACCATTGGTAGAAGTAGTGCTCTGTAATAGTTACCATTGGTAGAAGTAGTGCTCTGAAATGGTTACCATTGGTAGAAGTAGTGCTCTGTAATGGTTACCATTGGTAGAAGTAGTGTTCTGTAATGGTTAATATTGGTAGAAGTAGTGCTCTGTAATGGTTACCATTGGTAGAAGTAGTGCTCTGTAATAGTTACCATTGGTAGAAGTAGTGCTCTCTCTGTAATGGTTAATATTGGTAGAAGTAGTGCTCTCTCTGTAATAGTTACCATTGGTAGAAGTAGTGCTCTGTAATAGTTACCATTGGTAGAAGTAGTGCTCTCTCTGTAATGGTTAATATTGGTAGAAGTAGTGCTCTCTCTGTAATAGTTACCATTGGTAGAAGTAGTGCTCTGTAATGGTTACCATTGGTAGAAGTAGTGCTCTGTAATGGTTACCATTGGTAGAAGTAGTGCTCTCTCTGTAATGGTTAACATTGGTAGAAGTAGTGCTCTGTAATAGTTACCATTGGTAGAAGTAGTGCTCTGTAATGGTTACCATTGGTAGAAGTAGTGCTCTGTAATGGTTACCATTGGTAGAAGTAGTGCTCTGTAATGGTTACCATTGATAGAAGTAGTGCTCTGTAATGGTTACCATTGGTAGAAGTAGTGCTCTGTAATAGTTACCATTGGTAGAAGTAGTGCTCTCTCTGTAATGGTTACCATTGGTAGAAGTAGTGCTCTGTAATGGTTACCATTGGTAGAAGTAGTGCTCTGTAATAGTTACCATTGGTAGAAGTAGTGCTCTCTCTGTAATGGTTACCATTGGTAGAAGTAGTGCTCTGTAATGGTTACCATTGGTAGAAGTAGTGCTCTCTCTGTAATGGTTACCATTGGTAGAAGTAGTGCTCTCTCTGTAATAGTTACCATTGGTAGAAGTAGTGCTCTCTCTGTAATGGTTACCATTGGTAGAAGTAGTGCTCTGTAATGGTTACCATTGGTAGAAGTAGTGCTCTGTAATAGTTACTCTGTAATGGTTACCATTGGTAGAAGTAGTGCTCTGTAATGGTTACCATTGGTAGAAGTAGTGCTCTGTAATAGTTACCATTGGTAGAAGTAGTGCTCTCTCTGTAATGGTTACCATTGGTAGAAGTAGTGCTCTGTAATGGTTACCATTGGTAGAAGTAGTGCTCTCTCTGTAATGGTTACCATTGGTAGAAGTAGTGCTCTCTCTGTAATGGTTACCATTGGTAGAAGTAGTGCTCTGTAATGGTTACCATTGGTAGAAGTAGTGCTCTCTCTGTAATGGTTACCATTGGTAGAAGTAGTGCTCTCTCTGTAATAGTTACCATTGGTAGAAGTAGTGCTCTCTCTGTAATGGTTACCATTGGTAGAAGTAGTGCTCTGTAATAGTTACCATTGGTAGAAGTAGTGCTCTCTCTGTAATGGTTACCATTGGTAGAAGTAGTGCTCTGTAATGGTTACCATTGGTAGAAGTAGTGCTCTCTCTGTACTGTATATTACATTTACATTTAAGTCATTTAGCAGACGCTCTTATCCAGAGCGACTTACAAATTGGTGCATTCACCTTATGACATCCAGTGGAACAGTCACTCTACAATAGTGCATCTAAATCTTAAAGGGGGGGGGTGAGAGGGATTACTTATCCTATCCTAAGTATTCCTTAAAGAGGTGGGGTTTCAGGTGTCTCCGGAAGGTGGTGATTGACTCCGCTGTCCTGGCGTCGTGAGGGAGTTTGTTCCACCATTGGGGGGCCAGAGCAGCGAACAGTTTTGACTGGGCTGAGCGGGAGCTGTACTTCCTCAGTGGTAGGGAGGCGAGCAGGCCAGAGGTGGATGAACGCAGTGCCCTTGTTTGGGTGTAGGGCCTGATCAGAGCCTGGAGGTACTGAGGTGCTGTTCCCCTCACAGCTCCGTAGGCAAGCACCATGGTCTTGTAGCGGATGCAAGCTTCAACTGGAAGCCAGTGGAGAGAACGGAGGAGCGGGGTGACGTGAGAGAACTTGGGAAGGTTGAACACCAGACGGGCGGCGGCGTTCTGGATGAGTTGTAGGGGTTTAATGGCACAGGCAGGGAGCCCAGCCAACAGCGAGTTGCAGTAATCCAGACGGGAGATGACAAGTGCCTGGATTAGGACCTGCCCGCTTCCTGTGTGAGGCAGGGTCGTACACTGCGGATGTTGTAGAGCATGAACCTACAGGAACGGGCCACCGCCTTGATGTTAGTTGAGAACGTCAGGGTGTTTTCTTAGCGCTCTGGGAGGAGGACACAATGGAGTTGTCAACCGTGATGGCGAGATCATGGAACGGGCAGTCCTTCCCCGGGAGGAAGAGCAGCTCTGTCTTGCCGAGGTTCAGCTTGAGGTGGTGATCCGTCATCCACACTCATATGTCTGCCAGACATGCAGAGATGCGATTCGCCACCTGGTCATCAGAAGGGGGAAAGGAGAAGATTAATTGTGTGTCGTCTGCATAGCAATGATAGGAGAGACCATGTGAGGTTATGACAGAGCCAAGTGACTTGGTGTATAGCGAGAATAGGAGAGGGCCTAGAACAGAGCCCTGGGGACACCAGTGGTGAGAGCGCGTGGTGAGGAGACAGATTCTCGCCACGCCACCTGGTAGGAGTGACCTGTCAGGTAGGACGCAATCCAAGCGTGGGCCGCGCCGGAGATGCCCAACTCTGAGAGGGTGGAGAGGAGGATCTGATGGTTCACAGTATCGAAGGCAGCCGATAGGTCTAGAAGGATGAGAGCAGAGGAGAGAGAGTTAGCTTTAGCAGTGCGGAGCGCCTCCGTGATACAGAGAAGAGCAGTCTCAGTTGAATGACTAGTCTTGAAACCTGACTGATTTGGATCAAGAAGGTCATTCAGAGAGAGATAGCGGGAGAGCTGGCCAAGGACGGCACGTTCAAGAGTTTTGGAGAGAAAAGAAAGAAGGGATACTGGTCTGTAGTTGTTGACATCGGAGGGATCGAGTGTAGGTTTTTTCAGAAGGGGTGCAACTCTCGCTCTCTTGAAGATGGAAGGGACGTAGCCAGCGGTCAGGGATGAGTTGATGAGCGAGGTGAGGTAAGGGAGAAGGTCTCCGGAAATGGTCTGGAGAAGAGAGGAGGGGATAGGGTTAAGCGGGCAGGTTGTTGGGCGGCCGGCCGTCACAAGACGCGAGATTTCATCTGGAGAGAGAGGGGAGAAAGAGGTCAGAGCACAGGGTAGGGCAGTGTGAGCAGAACCAGCGGTGCCGTTTGACTTAGCAAACGAGGATCGGATGTCGTCGACCTTCTTTTCAAAATGGTTGACGAAGTCATCTGCAGAGAGGGAGGAGGGGGGGGAGGATTCAGGAGGGAGGAGAAGGTGGCAAAGAGCTTCCTAGGGTTAGAGGCAGATGCTTGGAATTTAGAGTGGTAGAAAATGGCTTTAGCAGCAGAGACAGAGGAGGAAAATGTAGAGAGGAGGGAGTGAAAGGATGCCAGGTCCGCAGGGAGGCGGGTTTTCCTTCATTTCCGCTCGGCTGCCCGGAGCCCTGTTCTGTGAGCTCGCAATGAGTCGTCGAGCCACGGGGCGGGAGGGGAGGACCGAGCCGGCCTGGAGGATAGGGGACATAGAGAGTCAAAGGATGCAGAAAGGGAGGAGAGGAGGGTTGAGGAGGCAGAATCAGGAGATAGGTTGGAGAAGGTTTGAGCAGAGGGAAGAGATGATAGGATGGAAGAGGAGGGAGTAGCGGGGGAGAGAGAGCGAAGGTTGGGACGGTGCGATACCATCCGAGTAGGGGCAGTGTGGGAGGTGTTGGATGAGAGCGAGAGGGAAAAGGATACAAGGAGGTGGTCGGAGACTTGGAGGGGAGTTGCAATGAGGTTAGTGGAAGAACAGCATCTAGTAAAGATGAGGTCGAGCGTATTGCCTGCCTTGTGAGTAGGGGGGGAAGGTGAGAGGGTGAGGTCAAAAGAGGAGAGGAGTGGAAAGAAGGAGGCAGAGAGGAATGAGTCAAAGGTAGGTGTGGGGAGGTTAAAGTCGCCCAGCACTGTGAGAGGTGAGCCGTCCTCAGGAAAGGAGCTTATCAAGGCATCAAGCTCATTGATGAACTCTCCGAGGGAACCTGGAGGGCGATAAATGATAAGGATGTTAAGCTTGAAAGGGCTGGTAACTGTGACAGCATGGAATTCAAAGGAGGTGATAGACAGATGGGTAAGGGGAGAAAGAGAGAATGACCACTTGGGAGAGATGAGGATCCCGGTGCCACCACCCCGCTGACCAGAAGCTCTCGGGGTGTGCGAGAACACGTGGGCGGACGAAGAGAGAGCAGTAGGAGTAGCAGTGTTGTCTGTGGCGATCCATGTTTCCGTCAGTGCCAAGAAGTCGAGGGACTGGAGGGAGGCATAGGCTGAGATGAACTCTGCCTTGTTGGCCGCAGATCGGCAGTTCCAGAGGCTACCGGAGACCTGGAACTCCACGTGGGTCGTGCGCGCTGGGACCACCAGATTAGGGTGGCCACGGCCACGCGGTGTGGAGCGTTTGTATGGTCTGTGCAGAGAGGAGAGAACAGGGATAGACAGACACATAGTTGACAGGCTACAGAAGAGGCTACGCTAATGCAAAGGAGATTGGAATGACAAGTGGACTACACGTCTCGAATGTTCAGAAAGTTAAGCTTACGTAGCAAGAATCTTATTGACTAAAATGATTCAAATGATACAGTACTGCTGAAGTAGGCTAGCTGGCAGTGGCTGCGTTGTTGACACTACACTAATCAAGTCGTTCCGTTGAGTGTAATAGTTTCTACAGTGCTGCTATTCGGGGGCTAGCTGGCTAGCTAGCAGTGTTGATTACGTTACGTTGCGTTAAAAGAACGACAATAGCTGGCTAGCTAACCTAGAAAATCGCTCTAGACTACACAATTATCTTTGATACAAAGACGGCTATGTAGCTAGCTATGTAGCTAGCTACGATCAAACAAATCAAACCGTTGTACTGTAATGAAATTAAATGAAAATATGATACTACCTGTGAATGCGACCGGGTTGTGAGTCTATTCGGTAGACGTTGGCTAGCTGTCGGCTAGCTGTTGGCTAGCTAGCAGAGTCTCCTACGTTAAGGACGACAAATAGCTGGATAGCTAACCTCGGTAAATTAAGATAATCACTCTAAGAATACACACTCTAAACTACACAATTATCTTGGATACGAAGACAGCAAAGACAGCTATGTGGCTAGCTAACACTACACTAATCAAGTCGTTCAGTTGAGTGTAATAGTTTCTCCAGTGCAGCAAATCAGTGGACGTTAGCTAGCTGGCTGGTGAAGACTACGTTAGGACGGCGAAATACGATAATTACGCAATTATCTTTGATACAAAGACGGCTATGTAGCTAGCTAAGAAGAAATCACTAAGATTAGACAAATCAAACCGTTGTGCTATAATGAAATGTAATGAAAAAGTTATACTACCTGCGGGAGCGAAGTGCCCAATGCTTTACTACAACATAAACTATGACATCATATACAGTTTAAGTCGGAAATTCACAAAAATATGTAAAAATACACATGATATGTTTGCTACTATAATTTAAGTGTTTTCTATTTACCTTTTTAGATTAACATAAATTCATTTTTTTTTTACATCTCGTTTTTCAACCACTCCACAAATTTCTCGTTAACAAACTATAGTTTTGGCAAGTCGGTTAGGACATCTACTTTGTCTACTTTGTGCATGACACAAGTAATTTTTCCAACAATTGTTTACAGACAGATAATTTAACTTATAATTCACTGTATCACAATTCCAGTGGGTCAGAAGTTAAAATACACTAAGTTGACTATGCCTCTGTTAAGGATACCCCCCCACTTTGTGCAATTTCCGCCTGAAGACATACCCTATTCTAACAGCCTGTAGCTCAGGCCCAGAAGCAAGGATATGCATATTCTTGTTACCATTTGATTACAAACACTCTGAAGTTTGTGTAAATGTGAATTGAATGTAGGATAATATAACACAATAGATCTGGTAGAAGAAAATACAAGGAAATAAACAGGCGTTTTTCAGTTATTTTATTGTTGTAGCATCTTTAAAATCAACTAGAACATCAACATATTCAGTTATGATACTCTGGATACTTTTACATGAGAGAATAACCAGGCAACAGTATTTCCCCAAAGTTTCAGACAGATGCCTCTAGGAATGAGTGAGGTACATGCCATTGGGTATGTAGTCAGCCAGGTGTCCCTCACAAGTTTCCCAAATGTACCCAAGTGGCCGAATTGGTACATGGGTACATTGCTGAAAATAACTATATACAAAATTTAAAAAAATATTCACACATACCCAGAAACATATATTTTGGAAAATTGAAGAAAAAAATGAACATTTCCTATTTACATGTTCAATGTTCAATAATGTGAAGACCCTCTACACAATATTGTGCTGCTGATGCCACAGCGCATAGCAGTCTCTTTCTGCTGTGAAGCAGAGGGTCACTGAACAGGTGCTGCAGCCGACAGAGGATTTCTTGTGGCAAAGAGCACAACGAAGCCTCCTTACTGAATTCCTTTTGCACTCCTTCTCGCCTGCAATAAGGAATTTCAGCATGTGCACACCACTGGTTGAAGGAGCAGAAGGGACAGAGGTAGAGGGGACAGAGGTAGAGGGGACTGAAGGTGCTGCAGTGGACCTGCTGTAGCTAGCAAGCTCACGGACGAGCTGCTCCCTGAATACCAGCTGTGACATGGGGGCTGTCCACAGCTCTTGGCCATTTCGTTATGGAGGATGAAGGAATTCACCACAGCAATGTCCATGAAATGGTAAAAGAATGTCTTGTACCATTTCATGGTTTTGTGGAGAACATTATAGTAACCAATAAGTGCATCTGACAGGTCGACTCCTCCCATGCTTTTATTGTAGTCCTTCACTGCTGTTGGAATGGGGACATTTTTTGTGGTCCATGACCCTGTATTGTCCTTCACATGCCTGGCGACGTGATCACCACTGAAGGACTTGTGTATAGTGGAGCACATCACCACCTCTCTGGTGTCCATCCACTTCACAAACAGCAGGCCATCTTGTCGGATCCATCGCATGGCCCCTCGCTCAGCCCGCCTAGGCATGTCGTTCTCCCTGGTTTTTGGAAAGCCCACTCTGTTGGAACGGATGGTGCCACAGGCCCACATCTCCAGCTTTCTCAGGTCTGCAAACAGGGCAGGGCTTGTGTAGAAGTTATCTACAAAGAGTTTGTAGCCCTTCCCTAGCAGCTGAAAATCTAATAGCTGCATAACAGAGTCCCTTCCCGGTCGCACAACTGTTCTTCCCTTCATAGACAAAAAAATTGCACGTGTATGCACACGCAGAATCGGCCAAAACAAACAGTTTGTAAACCCATTTAGTGGGTTTGTTACGCATGTACTGTTTTATGCCGATTCTGGCCTTTGAGGCTACCATTCTCTCATCTATGGAAAGGTTCTGGCCAGGCTGAAAATAGGTTTTGCAGGCCTCAATGATGTCGAGGTAGAGAGGTTTAATTTCGCATAGCTTATCAAACCCCGCCGTGCCTCGTTTCATCTCATTGACCTTATCAACTTCTGGGTCACTGATATGAAGTGCCCGTGAAATTGTCAAAAACGTTTTGCATGACATGACCGTGGAGGGAAAAGGCAGTTGATATAGTGAATCAGTTTTCCAGTAGCCTTTCAGGGTTTTTAGCTTTATTAGACCCATGTAAATGACCATAGAAAAGAAACACAAAATATCTGACACAGAAATGGGCTTCCATGCCTCTTTCTTGCCTTCCTACCTATTAGCTCCGTTCCGATTAGTGTTCAAAACCAGGGTATCTACAACTTGTGTGGTAAAAAACAACTGAAAAAGTTGAATGGGGCTGTACTTAGAGGTCATGTCCAGAATAGGACCTGGTGATCTCTTTGGTCTGAACAATGGAGGGGGTGGGGCCACATCCTCCTCCAGGACAGAGTGCCAACGATCCTCTTCCACTCTGCAAGCAGGTTCCACACTTCCCTTCCTCCGCTTCTTTGTCACCGGCTTCACACCTCTTGATGGCCGGGCGGGGGTAGGTGTGGTGCCAGAGACAGCATGGCTCTGGCTGGATGGACCAGCCTCAGTGGGGGATTTGCCTCTAGGCAGTATGGGCTCCCATTCTGCATCACTGGGACTGTGAAATAAAGACAGACAAACAAACAGACACAGATTATATACAGAGTAAGTGAGGTGTTGTTCATTTCATGTTTAGATAAAACACATGTAAAAAGAACCCATGCTATATACAGGGCCACAGACATACACCCAAAATGTAGAGCAATGTTTACTGTATACATTTCATTATACTTATATGTACAAGATATATCGTGTCCTAAAGGCCTCCTAGCTAAAGAAAAGCCACATTGTATATATAGGCCCCTCAGCTAAAAAACCACATGCTATATACAGCCCCCTCAGATAAAAAAAACCACATGCTATAATACAGCCCCCTCAGATAACGAACCACATGCTATATACAGCCCCCTCAGATAAAAAACCACATGCTATATACAGCCCCCTCAGATAACGAACCACATGCTATATACAGCCCCCTCAGATAAAAAACCACATGCTATATACAGCCCCCTCAGATAAAAAAAAATATAAATATCTCAAACTACTCAAATGAATAATATGTGATATTATAATTTCAAACAACGTTACTCACCGATCCAAAATAGAATCTTCTCCGTCTAAAAACATCACCTCAGCTAGAGAGTCAAAAGATTGGTCACTTTCGCTCTCCTCCTGTAGAATATCTGTGTCACTATCTCGACAAATCTCATCAATTATATTATGTAGATCTGTATACTTGGTCTTGGTCTTGGTCTTCGATTTTAGCGATTTATTTGCCATTTTTACTCGTTGAAACTGCTCTCCAAAAGTAATGCTGTGCGTAACCGAAAGTTGTGCGTCCTGAATAATTTTCAAGTGAGGAATGGCTGTCGATACGCATGGCTTTCCCACAACAGATAGGCTTATTTGATAGAACCATCACATGTTGTCGTTTACCTGAGCTCATTGGCTATCTACTGAGGTAAATTTCAAAATGATCAGTTGTCATTGGTCTGAAATACAGTCAATCAATGAAGAACCGATCCAATCAATGATGCGCAAATGGGTCATTGTTTGCTGAGTTCACATCACTCCCATTCGGTCAATATGCCACAGAAAATAACCATGCGTTGGGGTTGTTATAATAACAAACAGAGGACTGCATCGAAATCCAACAGGACTTGAATAAACGTCAGTTTAGATTGAGTAATCACATCTAACGTTACATCCAAAATTGGAGGACACGAAAATGACGACACAAGCCATTTACAAAATGTTTCGGTTAGGCTATAGAAATGGATTATATGAACAAAACAACCCTTTATTGTTTCGTGGTGACCTTTACTGTTGCCAAAAGAAGAAGATATTCAAAGGTAATTGATGAATTTTAGTGCAATTTTTGACTTTTGTGAAAAATGTACTTTGCTGTAACTTTACCCAAAGTGTTGTCTACTGATCGATAAGCGGATTGGCTGGATTTTT
>NC_060173.1:6619195-6660475 GCF_021184085.1 Oncorhynchus gorbuscha
CCTGCCACCCCTCCACTCTAACCACTAGGCTACCTGCCACCCCTCCACTCTAACCACTAGGCTACCTGCCACCCCTCCACTCTAACCACTAGGCTACCTGCCGCCCCTTCACTCTAACCACTAGACTACCTGCCGCCCCTCCACTCTAACCACTAGGCTACCTGCCACCACTCCACTCTAACCACTAGGCTACCTGCCACCCCTCCACTCTAACCACTAGGCTACCTGCCACCCCTCCACTCTAACCACTAGACTACCTGCCGCCCCTCCACTCTAACCACTAGGCTACCTGCCACCCCTCCACTCTAACCACTAGACTACCTGCCGCCCCTCCACTCTAACCACTAGACTACCTGCCACCCCTCCACTCTAACCACTAGGCTACCTGCCACCCCTCCACTCTAACCAATAGGCTACCTGCCACCCCTCCACTGTAACCATTAGGCTACCTGCCACCCCTCCACTCTAACCAATAGGCTACCTGCCACCCCTCCACTCTAACCACTAGGCTACCTGCCACCCCTCCACTCTAACCACTAGGCTACCTGCCACCCCTCCACTCTAACCACTAGACTACCTGCCGCCCCTCCACTCTAACCACTAGGCTACCTGCCGCCCCTCCACTCTAACCACTAGGCTACCTGCCACCCCTCCACTCTAACCACTAGGCTACCTGCCGCCCCTCCACTCTAACCACTAGGCTACCTGCCACCCCTCCACTCTAACCACTAGGCTACCTGCCATCCCTCCACTCTAACCACTAGGCTACCTGCCATCCCTCCACTCTAACCACTAGGCTACCTGGTTCTAATAGCCCCTGTTTTCTAAGAGTGTTCTTTCTGATTTATCCTCCTCCTCTCCCCCATGACACTATTATGAATCAGATGAAACAGAGCCCATGACACCATTATGAATCAGATGAAACAGAGTCCATGACACCATTATGAATCAGATGAGACTGAGCCCATGACACCATTATGAATCAGATGAGACTGAGCCCATGACACCATTATGAATCAGCTGAGACTGAGCCCATGACACCATTATGAATCAGCTGAGACTGAGCCCATGACACCATTATGAATCAGCTGAGACTGAGCCCATGACACCATTATGAATCAGATGAGACTGAGCCCATGACACCATTATGAATCAGCTGAGACTGAGCCCATGACACCATTATGAATCAGCTGAGACTGAGCCCATGACACCATTATGAATCAGCTGAGACTGAGCCCATGACACCATTATGAATCAGATGAGACAGAGCCCATGACACCATTATGAATCAGCTGAGACTGAGCCCATGACACCATTATGAATCAGCTGAGACTGAGCCCATGACACCATTATGAATCAGCTGAGACTGAGCCCATGACACCATTATGAATCAGCTGAGACTGAGCCCATGACACCATTATGAATCAGATGAGACTGAGCCCATGACACCATTATGAATCAGCTGAGACTGAGCCCATGACACCATTATGAATCAGCTGAGACTGAGCCCATGACACCATTATGAATCAGATGAGACTGAGCCCATGACACCATTATGAATCAGATGAGACTGAGCCCATGACACCATTATGAATCAGCTGAGACTGAGCCCATGACACCATTATGAATCAGCTGAGACTGAGCCCATGACACCATTATGAATCAGCTGAGACTGAGCCCATGACACCATTATGAATCAGATGAGACTGAGCCCATGACACCATTATGAATCAGCTGAGACTGAGCCCATGACACCATTATGAATCAGCTGAGACTGAGCCCATGACACCATTATGAATCAGATGAGACAGAGCCCATGACACCATTATGAATCAGCTGAGACTGAGCCCATGACACCATTATGAATCAGCTGAGACTGAGCCCATGACACCATTATGAATCAGCTGAGACTGAGCCCATGATACCATTATGAATCAGCTGAGACTGAGCCCATGACACCATTATGAATCAGATGAGACTGAGCCCATGACACCATTATGAATCAGCTGAGACTGAGCCCATGACACCATTATGAATCGGCTGAGACTGAGCCCATGACACCATTATGAATCAGATGAGACTGAGCCCATGACACCATTATGAATCAGATGAAACAGAGCCCATGACACCATTATGAATCAGCTGAATTGTTATTTCTGATGTGTCCTCTTCCTGTCTGCAGGTGTGGTTCCAGAACCGGCGTGCTAAGTGGAGGAAGAGGGAGAGGTTTGGTCAGATGCAGCAGGTCAGGACTCACTTCTCTAGTGCCTACGAGCTACCCCTCCTCACCAGGCCAGAGAACTACACACAGGTACAGGAGGGGTGGGATAGCGCTCATAACTACAGTATGAACAAGCATGGAAGTGAAAGAATAAGAGTAATCCAGAGGAGGCTGGTGGGATGAGCTATAGGAGGACTTTCTCAGGGTATAAATGGAACGGTGTCAAACGTATGGAAACGACATGCTTGACTCCGTTCCATTAATTCCATTCCAGACATTACTACAAGCCCATCCTCCTATAGCTCTTCCCACCAGCCTCCGCTGGAGTAATCTCTTGTGAAGTAAAAGTGGAGATTTTAACTGGAATGTTTGGGTTGGTCTGGTAAAGGGATTGACTGAATCTGCTGTTTTTGCTAGTGAGCCACTTTTGCCTCCAGAAGAAAAATCAAGTTAGTCAGCATTTTGTTTCTCTGGGTTACAATATTTGATTTCTCTTAAACCTCCTTCTCTTGTCTGTTCCTCCATGTAGATCCAGAACCCATCGTGGCTCGGTGTTGGCAGCGGTGTCTCTCCTGTACCTGGCTGTGTGGTGCCCTGTGACGGGTCAGTCACCTCCTGCATGCCTCCCCACCCTCATGGAGGGGTCTCCGACTACCTAGGCGTGCCCAGCCCGGGCGCAATGGGGCATGAGGGTCACATGGGACAGACACACATGGGAAGTCTCTTTGGGGCTGGAGGAATGGGCGGAGGAATGGGCGGAGGAATGGGCGGAGTGGGTGGCGGTCTCAGCGGTTACGACCTGACCAGTGTCGACCCAGACAGAAAGTCTTCTAGTATCGCGGCGCTGCGTATGAAAGCTAAGGAACACAGTGCTGCCATCTCCTGGAACACATGATGCTATGGGATTGTTCCTGGGTCTGGCCCCACCCTGGTCAGACACGCCCTAACCCTGCCTCCTCATCCATACTCTCCTGAACCTGGACAAGGCCAAGCCCAGTACTGGGAAGGAGGAAGAGGAGGAGCAGGACGAGGAGGAAGGTCAGGATGGGACTACGACTACGCCACCTGATAGCACTAATAATACCAAAGCAGGTGAAATGAATGAACTACAACCCGAGACGACAGGAGAGACCATCACAGGAAACGATTCAGCAGCTTTAGAATGATAACAACGATGACGTCACCATGACAATCAGCAGGAGACGCTGAGAAAAGAAGACGCTAGACAGAGGGAGTGGTGCTACTTGATCTCTCAGACCTCTGAAGGGGGAACGTGCCATTTTCCCTGTCCCTCTTTATCCTCTATGCCATCAACCCTGTCCCTCTTTATCCTCTATGCCATCAACCCTGTCCCTCTTTATTCTCTATGCCATCAACCCTGTCCCTCTTTATTCTCTATGCCATCAACCCTGTCCCTCTTTATCCTCTATGCCATCAACCCTGTGCCTCTTTATCCTCTATGCCATCAACCCTGTCCCTCTTTATCCTCTATGCCATCAACCCTGTCCCTCTTTATCCTCTATGCCATCAACCCTGTGCCTCTTTATCTCTATGCCATCAACCCTGTCCCTCTTTATTCTCTATGCCATCAACCCTGTCCCTCTTTATCCTCTATGCCATCAACCCTGTCCCTCTTTATTCTCTATGCCAACCACCCTGTCCCTCTTTATACTCTATGCCATCAACCCTGTCCCTCTTTATTCTCTATGCCAACCACCCTGTCCCTCTTTATTCTCTATGCCAACCACCCTGTGCCTCTTTATTCTCTATGCCAACCACCCTGTGCCTCTTTATTCTCTATGCCAACCACCCTGTGCCTCTTTATTCTCTACGCCATCAACCCTGTCCCTCTTTATTCTCTATGCCATCAACCCTGTCCCTCTTTATCCTCTATGCCAACCACCCTGTCCCTCTTTATTCTCTATGCCAACCACCCTGTCCCTCTTTATTCTCTATGCCAACCACCCTGTGCCTCTTGTTCTGTTGAAACCCACCACCTGAAACCAATCCACTTCAAGCCTGGTTCTTCTGAGGACACAAACAACATGTTGCAAAAACCCCCCCATTACAAACACTACAACTCTAATGAGCAAAACTCCCTGATGAAGAGCACTGACGAACCAGCGCAAAGTCTTCATGAATCATCCTCATGCATAACTTTTCTCTTTCTTCTCACAGCGACACAATGACCAATTGTCTAAGAGGTATTAATGGTTTGGTAATAAGTGAACATCTGAATAACATCTGTGTTTGGTTTTGACTGCATGGGATGTGCTGGCAGCTGTGACCCTGTTTCTAGGTTCCTATAACTGTGGGTGACACAAGCGACACGGTTCCATGCCAATTTGGTTGGTGGAAGTGGAGGGCAGAGAGCAGAAAGTGTACACTTGGCAATCATATCAAGTGAATGTGTAATTTCCTCCCCATAGGACTGCCTCCCTCCCAGCGCCGACCTATCAGGTTACAGGAAACACATTCTCCCCTAGCAACAGGCAGGAATAACACAGAAACACTAGACAGTGATTAGGCCTGTCATTAGACAGTCATTGGGCCTGTCATTAGACAGTGATTGGGCCTGTCACTAGACAGTGATTGGGCCTGTCATTAGACAGTGATTGGGCCTGTCACCAGACAGTGATTGGGCCTGTCACTAGACAGTGATTGGGCCTGTCATTAGACAGTGATTGGGCCTGTCACTAGACAGTGATTGGGCCTGTCACTAGATTTAAATACCTCCCTCCCTCCCTCCCCCCCTTCCTCCCCATAAAAGTCTGGGTGAGGATTCAGAATATGAAAATTGGACAATTGCATGTAATTCCGGCATTTTGACTGCATTAAATGTAATGTACAGGCTATCAAACCTGATCAGGCCTAACAACAAAACAAATGATGACGCTAACTGACGTGAGGCTCATGTCTTCTCCTGCCCTGTAGACATGAACTTCACAGTAGTACCTACTGTTCCTCCAAGATAGCGCCCCACTCCTCTAAATCCTCCAACTCCTCCAACTCCTCCAACTCCTCTAGCTCCTCTAGCTCCTCCAACTCCTCCAACTCCTCCAACTCCTCCAACTCCTCTAGCTCCTCCAACTCCTCCAACTCCTCCAACTCTAATCCCCATAGCCTCTCTAAATCATCTAACTCTAATCCCCATAGGGCCTCTAACTGTAATATCTGTAGGCTCTCTAAATCCTCTAATTACTCTAAATCCCCTAAATCCTCTAACTCCTCTAAATTATCTAACTCTAATCCCCATCGGCTCTCTAAATCCTCTAACTCCTCTAACTCTAATCCCCATCGGCTCTCTAAATCCTCTAACTACTCTAACTCCTCTAACTCTAATCACCATAGGGCCTCTAAATCCTCTAACTCCTCTAAATCCTCTAACTCTAATCACCATAGGGCCTCTAACTCCTCTAAATCCTCTAACTCTAATCCCCATAGGGCCTCTAACTCCTCTAAATCCTCTAACTCACCATAGGGCCTCTAAATCCTCTAAATCCTCTAACTCTAATCACCATAGGGCCTCTAAATCCTCTAACTCTTCTCTAAATCCTCTAAATCTCTAACTCCTCTAAAATCCCATCTAAATCCTCTAACTCCTCTAACTCTAATCCCCATAGGGCCTCTAAATCCTCTAACTCTAATCACCATAGGGCCTCTAAATCCTCTAAATCCTCTAAATCCTCTAACTTCTCTAACTCCTCTAACTCCTCTAAATCCTCTAACTCTAATCCCCATAGGGTCTCTAACTCCTCTAAATCCTCTAACTCTAATCACCATAGGGCCTCTAAATCCTCTAACTCCTCTAACTCTAATCACCATAGGGCCTCTAAATCCTCTAACTCTTCTAACTCTAATCACCATAGGGCCTCTAAATCCTCTAACTCCTCTAACTCTAATCACCATAGGGCCTCTAAATCCTCTAACTCCTCTAACTCTAATCACCATAGGGCCTCTAACTCCTCTAAATCCTCTAACTCTCTAAATCCTCTAACTCTAATCCCCATAGGGTCTCTAACTCCTCTAAATCCTCTAACTACTCTAAATCCTCTAACTCTAATCCCCATAGGGTCTCTAACTCCTCTAAATCCTCTAACTACTCTAAATCCTCTAACTCTAATCCCCAGGGTCTCTAACTCCTCTAAATCCTCTAACTACTCTAAATCCTCTAACTAATCCCCATAGGGTCTAAATCCTCTAAAATCCTCTAATCCCCATAGGGTCTCTAACTCCTCTAAATCCTCTAACTACTCTAAATCCTCTAACTCTAAACTCCTCTAAATCCTCTAACTAATCCCCATAGGGTCTCTAACTCCTCTAAATCCTCTAACTCTTCTAACTCTAATCCCCATCCTCTAACTCTAATCCCCAACTAATCACCATAGGGTCTCTCTAAATCCTCTAACTCCTCTAAAATCCCCATAGGTAACTCCTCTAAATCTCTAAAAATCCTCTAACTAAAATCCCCATAGGGTCTCTAACTCCTCTAAATCCTCTAACTACTCTAAATCCTCTAACTAATCCCCATAGGGTCTCTAACTCCTCTAAATCCTCTAACTACTCTAAATCCTCTAACTAATCCCCATAGGGTCTCTAACTCCTCTAAATCCTCTAACTCTAATCCCCATAGGGTCTCTAACTCCTCAAAATCCTCTAACTACTCTAAATCCTCTAACTAATCCCCATAGGGCCTCTAACTCCTCTAAATCCTCTAACTACTCTAAATCCTCTAAATCCTCTAACTACTCTAAATCCTCTAACTCTAATCCCCATAGGGCCTCTAACTCCTCTAAATCCTCTAATTCTAATCCCCATAGGGTCTCTAACTCCTCTAAATCCTCTAACTCTAATCCCCATCGGCTCTCTAAATTCTCTAACTCCTCTAAATTCTCTAACTAATATCTCCTTCTATTTTGATACTACTGATACAGAACAACAGAGAATCCTAGTTATGTTAATTAATGTGTACACTTTTAGTAGAGTAATGATTTTTGTGTAAAACATTTTTTTTGGGGGGCATTTGTTCAATGATGGCTCTTTCAGAGAAACCGTTAGCCTTGAAAATGTAAATCATATTGAGTTTTTTTAAAAGTATTAACCTGGTTCTTTGCCATAATGTGTAAGAAATGCTGTGCGCTCGTCTGATGTTTCTCCGCTGGGCTTTCCCTCGTTTCAGAAGCCACACGGATCTTGCAAGATTAAATAAATATGCTCTTCCGTACAGCGAGATCAGTGGCTTGCAAGGATAGATTTTTACCCAGGTTGAAATATATTTCTAATTAATTTGCTTGTGGCTTTAATGCTTTAAAGTGTTGAAAGTTTTTTTGGTATATTCATTTTGTATTATTTTTGATTTTTGATTGTGCCTTAATTGTAATTTTGTGTGCCATTGCAATAAGTTATTGGAATTACAACAAATGTTTTAGACTCCACTGTTGGTCTTATCTGAATAAGTCAACACTGAGCCACTGTTGGTCTTATCTGAATAAGTCAACACTGAGCCACTGTTGGTCTTATCTGAATAAGTCAACACTGTTGGTCTTATCTGAATAAGTCAACACTGTTGGTCTTATCTGAATAAGTCAACACTGTTGGTCTTATCTGAATAAGTCAACACTGAGACACTGTTGGTCTTACCTGAATAAGTCAACACTGAGACACTGTTGGTCTTATCTGAATAAGTCAACACTGTTGGTCTTATCTGAATAAGTCAACACTGTTGGTCTTATCTGAATAAGTCAACACTGTTGGTCTTATCTGAATAAGTCAACACTGTTGGTCTTATCTGAATAAGTCAACACTGAGACACTGTTGGTCTTATCTGAATAAGTCAACACTGTTGGTCTTACCTGAATAAGTCAACACTGAGACACTGTTGGTCTTATCTGAATAAGTCAACACTGTTGGTCTTATCTGAATAAGTCAACACTGTTGGTCTTATCTGAATAAGTCAACACTGAGACACTGTTGGTCTTATCTGAATAAGTCAACACTGTTGGTCTTACCTGAATAAGTCAACACTGTTGGTCTTATCTGAATAAGTCAACACTGTTGGTCTTACCTGAATAAGTCAACACTGTTGGTCTTATCTGAATAAGTCAACACTGTTGGTCTCACCTGAATAAGTCAACACTGTTGGTCTTATCTGAATAAGTCAACACTGTTGGTCTTATCTGAATAAGTCAACACTGTTGGTCTTACCTGAATAAGTCAACACTGAGACACTGTTGGTCTCACCTGAATAAGTCAACACTGTTGGTCTTATCTGAATAAGTCAACACTGAGACACTGTTGGTCTTATCTGAATAAGTCAACACTGTTGGTCTCACCTGAATAAGTCAACACTGTGCCACTGTATCTGTCACAGAGATGAACAGCCTACTCGTCATTGAGAACTTTGAGACATGAACTTGTTTGTACAGAATTAACTTGTTGACTGTTGATTTGACTGATGTTTTTAAAGCGATTCTAATAAAAATAAATGGGTCTCTGTGGATTGAATGGATGGACATGGTTGCTTTGTGTGTGTGTGTGTGTGTGTGTGTGTGTGTGTGTGTGTGTGTGTGTGTGTGTGTGTGTGTGTGTGTGTGTGTGTGTGTGTGTGTGTGTGTGTGTGTGTGTGTGTGTGTGTGTGTGTGTGTGTGTGTGTGTAGCCTCTTAAACACCTGACATTCCTGTAGCTGTGAGACAAAGTATCGGAGACAGGAAATAGAGATGTGGGGGGTGAAAGAGAAAGAAACCTGGTATTTTGGAGATGGACCCACTTGTTGTCCTCTAGGTTACAGAGAGCTGGTAGTCCCATCCGCCACACTACTAGGTATGAAGCAGGGAAGAGACTCAGGGGGTATGCTAATTTGGTATAGAGCAGACCTAACTCACTCTATTAAATTAATCATAAAAGGAACATTTTACATTTGGCTAGAAAATCAAAAGGAAATGATCTCAACAGAGAAAAATGTCCTCCTGTGTGCTACCTATATCCCCCCACTAGAATCCCCATACTTTAATGAAGACAGCTTCTCCATCCTGGAGAGGGAGAACAACCATTTCCAAGCCCATGGACATGTACTAGTCTGTGGCGACCTAAATGCCAGAACTGGACAAGAACCTGACACCCTCAGCACACAGGGAGACAAACACCTACCAGGAGGTGACAGCATTCCCTCCCCCATATGCCCTCCTAGGCACAACTATGACAGCATTCCCTCCCCCATACTCCCCTTTAGGCACAACTATGACAGCATTCCCTCCCCCATACTCCCCTTTAGGCACAACTATGACAGCATTCCCTCCCCCATATGCCCTCCTAGGCACAACTATGACAGCATTCCCTCCCCCATACTCCCCTTTAGGCACAACTATGACAGCATTCCCTCCCCCATACTCCCTTTAGGCACAACTATGACAGCATTCCCTCCCCCATATGCCCTCCTAGGCACAACTATGACAGCATTCCCTCCCCCATACTCCCCTTTAGGCACAACTATGACAGCATTCCCTCCCCCATATGCCCTCCTAGACACAACTATGACAGCATTCCCTCCCCCATATGCCCTCCTAGACACAACTATGACAGCATTCCTCCCCCATATGCCCTCCTAGGCACAACTATGACAGCATTCCCTCCCCCCCTCCTATGCCCTCCTAGACACAACTATGACAGCATTCCCTCCCCCATATGCCCTCCTAGACACAACTATGACAGCATTCCCTCCCCCATATGCCCTCCTAGACACAACTATGACAGCATTCCCTCCCCCATATGCCCTCCTAGACACAACTATGACAACATTCCCTCCCCCATATGCCCTCCTAGGCACAACTATGACAACATTCCCTCCCCCATATGCCCTCCTAGACACAACTATGACAGCATTCCCTCCCCCATATGCCCTCCTAGACACAACTATGACAACATTCCCTCCCCCATATGCCCTCCTAGACACAACTATGACAACATTCCCTCCCCCATATGCCCTCCTAGACACAACTATGACAACATTCCCTCCCCCATATGCCCTCCTAGGCACAACTATGACAACATAACTAACAAAAATGGGTCACAACTCCTGCAGCTCTGTCGCACGCTGGTATGTACATAGTCAATGGTAGGTACACCTATAGCTCTGTCGCACGCTGGGTATGTACATAGTCAATGTTAGGCTTCGAGGAGACACCAATGGTAGGTACACCTATAGCTCTGTCGCACGCTGGGTATGTACATAGTCAATGGTAGGCTTCGAGGAGACACCAATGGTAGGTACACCTATAGCTCTGTCGCACGCTGGTATGTACATAGTCAATGGTAGGCTTCGAGGAGACTCCTACGGTAGGTACACCTATAGCTCTGTCGCACGCTGGGTATGTACATAGTCAATGGTAGGCTTCGAGGAGACTCCTACGGTAGGTACACCTATAGCTCTGTCGCACGCTGGGTATGTACATAGTCAATGGTAGGCTTCGAGGAGACTCCTACGGTAGGTACACCTATAGCTCTGTCGCACGCTGGTATGTACATAGTCAATGGTAGGCTTCGAGGAGACTCCTACGGTAGGTACACCTATAGCTCTGTCGCACGCTGGGTATGTACATAGTCAATGGTAGGCTTCGAGGAGACTCCTACGGTAGGTACACCTATAGCTCTGTCGCACGCTGGTTATGTACATAGTCAATGTTAGGCTTCGAGGAGACTCCTACGGTAGGTACACCTATAGCTCTGTCGCACGCTGGTATGTACATAGTCAATGGTAGGCTTCGAGGAGACTCCTACGGTAGGTACACCTATAGCTCTGTCGCACGCTGGTTATGTACATAGTCAATGTTAGGCTTCGAGGAGACTCCTACGGTAGGTACACCTATAGCTCTGTCGCACGCTGGTATGTACATAGTCAATGGTAGGCTTCGAGGAGACTCCTACGGTAGGTACACCTATAGCTCATCTCTTGGCAGTAGTACTGTAGACTACTTTATCACTGACCTCAACCCAGAGTCACTCAGTAAGTTCACAGTCAGTCCACTGACACCTCAAATCAGATCAAAGCAAAATCACAGTCTACTTGAACAGTGCAATACTCAATCATGAGGCATCAAAGCCAAAGTGGGGCGGAGAGGCGGCAGGGTAGCCTAATGGTTAGAGTGGAGGGGCGGCAGGGTAGCCTAATGGTTAGAGTGGAGGGGCGGCAGGGTAGCCTAATGGTTAGAGTGGAGGGGCGGCAGTGTAGCCTAGTGGTTAGAGTGGAGAGGCGGCAGGGTAGCCTAGTGGTTAGAGTGTAGAGTCGGCAGGGTAGCCTAATGGTTAGAGTGGAGGGGCGGCAGGGTAGTCTAGTGGTTAGAGTGGAGAGGCGGCAGGGTAGCCTAGTGGTTAGAGTCAGAGGCGGCAGGGACCTAGTGGTTAGAGCTCTGAGGCGGCAGGGTAGCCTAATGGTCAATGGTAGGCTGGAGGACACCAATGGTAGGTAGCCTAGTGGTTAGAGCTGGAGGCGGCAGGGTAGCCTAGTGGTTAGAGTCAATGGTAGGTCGGGGACAGGGTAGCCAATGGTTAGAGTGGAGGGGCGGCCTATAGCTCATCTGGTTAGAGCGGCAGGGTAGCCTGTGGTTAGAGTGGAGGACCTCAACCCAGAGTCACTCAGGTTCACAGGTCCACTGCACCTAAATCAGATGGTTAGAAAGAGGCGGTCTAGTGGTTAGAGTGCAATAGAGGCAATCAGGGTAGCCTAGTGGTTAGAGTGGAGAGGCGGCAGGGTAGCCTAGTGGTTAGAGTGGAGGGTGGCAGGGTAGCCTAATGGTTAGAGTGGAGGGGCGGCAGGGTAGCCTAGTGGTTAGAGTGGAGTGGTGGCAGGGTAGCCTAGTGGTTAGAGTGGAGTGGTGGCAGGGTAGCCTAGTGGTTAGAGTGGAGAGGCGGCAGGGTAGCCTAGTGGTTAGAGTGGAGAGGCGGCAGGGTAGCCTAGTGGTTAGAGTGGAGGGCGGCAGGTAGCCTAGTGGTTAGAGTGGAGGGCGGCAGGGTAGCCTAGTGGTTAGAGTGGAGAGGCGGCAGGGTAGCCTAGTGGTTAGAGTGGAGAGGCGGCAGGGTAGCCTAGTGGTTAGAGTGGAGAGGCGGCAGGGTAGCCTAGTGGTTAGAGTGTAGAGGCGGCAGGGTAGCCTAGTGGTTAGAGTGTAGAGGCGGCAGGGTAGCCTAGTGGTTAGAGTGTAGAGGTGGCAGGGTATCCTAATGGTTAGAGTGGAGAGGCGGCAGGGTAGCCTAGTGGTTAGAGTGGAGAGGCGGCAGGGTAGCCTAGTGGTTAGAGTGTAGAGGCGGCAGGGTAGCCTAGTGGTTAGAGTGTAGAGGCGGCAGGGTAGCCTAGTGGTCAGAGTGTAGAGGCGGCAGGGTAGCCTAGTGGTTAGAGTGTAGAGGCGGCAGGGTAGCCTCTCGCTGCCCTGGCCCCCCAATGGTGGAACAAACTCCCTCACGACGCCAGGACAGCGGAGTCAATCACCACCTTCCGGAGACACCTGAAACCCCACCTCTTTAAGGAATACCTAGGATAGGTTAAGTAATCCCTCTCACCCCACCCCCCCTAAGTTTTAGATGCACTATTGTTAAGTGACTGTCCCACTGGATGTCATAAGGTGAATGCACCAATTTGTAAGTCGCTCTGGATAAGAGCGTCTGCTAAATGACTTAAATGTAAAATGTAGTGGTTAGAGTGTAGAGGCGGCAGGGTAGCCTAGTGGTTAGAGTGTAGAGGCGGCAGGGTAGCCTAGTGGTTAGAGTGGAGGGGCGGCAGGGTAGCCTAGTGGTTAGAGTGGAGGGGCGGCAGGGTAGCCTAGTGGTTAGAGTGTAGAGGCGGCAGAGTAGCCTAGTGGTTAGAGTGTAGAGGCGGCAGGGTAGCCTAGTGGTTAGAGTGTAGAGGCGGCAGGGTAGCCTAGTGGTTAGAGTGGAGGTGCGGCAGGGTCGCCTAGTGGTTAGAGGTTAGAGGCGGCAGGGTAGCCTAGTGGTTAGAGGGGGATAAAGAATATGTACATAAGGATATATGAATGAGTGATGGTACAGAGCAGCATAGGCAAGATACAGTAGATGGTATCGAGTACAGTACATACATATGAGATGAGTATGTAAACAAAGTGGCATAGTTAAAGTGGCTAGTGATACATGTATTACATAAGGATGCAGTCGATGATATAGAGTACAGTATATAAGTATGCATATGAGATGAATAATGTAGGGTAAGTAACATTATATAAGGTAGCATTGTTTAAAGTTTCTAGTGATATATTTACATAATTTCCCATCAATTCCCATTATTAAAGTGGCTGGAGTTGAGTCAGCGTCAGTGTGTTGGCAGCAGCCACTCAATGTTAGTGGTGGCTGTTGGCCTTGAGAAAGAAGCTGTTTTTAAGTCTCTCGGTCCGAGCTTCGATGCACCTATACTGAACTTGCCTTCTCAAATCAAATCAAATCAAATTTTATTTGTCACATACACATGGTTAGCAGATGTTAATGCGAGTGTAGCGAAATGCTTGTGCTTCTAGTTCCGACAATGCAGTGATAACCAACAAGTAATCTAACTAACAATTCCAAAACTACTGTCTTATACACAGTGTAAGGGGATAAGGAACATGTACATAAGGATATATGAATGAGTGATGGTACAGAGCAGCATACAGTAGATGGTATCGAGTACAGTATATACATATGAGATGAGTGTGTAGACAAAGTAAACAAAGTGGCATAGTTAAAGTGGCTAGTGATACATGTGTTACATAAGGATGCAGTCGATGTTGTAGAGTACAGTATATACATATGCATATGAGATGAATAATGTAGGGTAAGTAACATTATATAAGGTAGCATTGTTTAAAGTGGCTAGTGATATATTTACATCATTTCCCATCAATTCCCATTATTAAAATGGCTGGAGTTGGGTCAGTGTCAATGACAGTGTGTTGGCAGCAGCCACTCAATGTTAGTGGTGGCTATTTAACAGTCTGATGGCCTTGAGATAGAAGCTGTTTTTCAGTCTCTCGGTCCCAGCTTTGATGCACCTGTACTGACCTCGCCTTCTGGATGATAGCGGGGTGAACAGGCAGTGGTTCGGGTGGTTGATGTCCTTGATGATCTTTATGGCCTTCCTGTAACAACGGGTGGTGTAGGTGTCCTGGAGGGCAGGTAGTTTGCCCCCGGTGATGCGTTGTGCAGTCCTCACTACCCTCTGGAGAGCCTTACGGTTGAGGGCGGAGCAGTTGCCGTACCAGGCGGTGATACAGCCCGCCAGGATGCTCTCGATTGTGCATCTGTAGAAGTTTGTGAGTGCTTTTGGTGACAAGCCGAATTTCTTCAGCCTCCTGAGGTTCAATAGGCGCTGCTGCGCCTTCTTCACGACGCTGTCAGTGTGAGTGGACCAATTCAGTTTGTCTGTGATGTGTATGCCGAGGAACTTAAAACTAGCTACCCTCTCCACTACTGTTCCATCGATGTGGATAGGGGGGTGTTCCCTCTGCTGTTTCCTGAAGTCCACAATCATCTCCTTAGTTTTGTTGACGTTGAGTGTGAGGTTATTTTCCTGACACCACACTCCAAGGGCCCTCACCTCCTCCCTGTAGGCCGTCTCGTCGTTGTTGGTAATCAAGCCTACCACTGTTGTGTCGTCCGCAAACTGGATAATAAGCGGGGTGAACAGGCAGTGGCTCGGGTGGTTGATGTCCTTGATGATATTTTTGGCCTCCCTGTGACATTGGAAGAGGCTTTTTTTGCGCCTTCATCACCACACTGTCTGGGAAGGTGGTCCATTTCAGTTTTGTCAGTCATGTGTACGCCAAGATACTTGAAGCTTTCCACCTTCTCCACGACCCGTCGGGATGTCCAGGACCCAGTTGCACAGGGCGGGGTTCAGACCCAGGGCCTCCAGCTTAATGTTGAGCTTGGAGAGAACTATGGTGTTGAATGCTGAGCTATAGTCAATAAACAGCATTCTTACATAGGCATTACTATTGTCCAGATGGGATAGGGCAGTGAGTGTGCATAGTGATGCCGATTATGGATTAATAAAACTGTGAAGGACCTCAGAGAGAGAGCACTACTTCTACCAATGGTAACCATTACAGAGCACTACTTCTACCAATGGTAACCATTACAGAGCACTACTTCTACAAATGGTAACCATTACAGAGCACTACTTCTACCAATGGTAACCATTACAGAGCACTACTACTACCAATGGTAACTATTACAGAGAGAGCACTACTTCTACCAATGGTAACCATTACAGAGAGAGCACTACTTCTACCAATGGTAACCATTACAGAGCACTACTTCTACCAATGGTAACCATTACAGAGCACTACTTCTACCAATGGTAACCATTACAGAGAGAGCACTACTTCTACCAATGGTAACCATTACAGAGAGAGAGCACTACTTCTACCAATGGTAACCATTACAGAGAGAGCACTACTTCTACCAATGGTAACCATTACAGAGCACTACTTCTACCAATGGTAACCATTACAGAGCACTACTTCTACCAATGGTAACCATTACAGAGAGAGCACTACTTCTACCAATGGTAACCATTACAGATCACGACTTCTACCAATGGCAACCAATGCAGAGAGAGAGAGAGAGAGAGAGAGAGAGAGAGAGAGGTCATTTGAAAACATAATGTTAACTTTCACTGCTATGCAGATGACACGCAGCTGTACATTTCAATGAAACATGGTGAAGCCCCAAAATTGCCCTCGCTAGAAGCCTGTGTTTCAGACATAAGGAAGTGGATGGCTGCAAACTTTCTACTATTAAACTCAGACAAAACAGAGATGCTTGTTCTAGGTCCTAAGAAACAAAGAGATCTTCTGTTGAATCTGACAATTAATCTTAATGGTTGTACAGTCGTCTCAAATAAAACTGTGAAGGACATCGGCGTTACTCTGGACCCTGATCTCTCTTTTGAAGAACATATCAAGACCATTTCGAGGACAGCTTTTTTCCATCTATGTAATATTGCAAAAATCAGAAACTTTCTGTCCAGAAATGATGCAGAAAAATTAATCCATGCTTTTGTCACTTCTAGGTTAGACTACTGCAATGCTCTACTTTCCGGCTACCCGGATAAAGCACTAAATAAACTTAAGTTAGTGCTAAATACGGCTGCTAGAATCCTGACTAGAACCAAACAATTTGATCATATTACTCCAGTGCTAGCCTCTCTACTCTGGCTTCCTGTCAAAGCAAGGGCTGATTTCAAGGTTTTACTGCTAACCTACAAAGCATTACATGGGCTTGCTCCTACCTATCTCTCTGATTTGGTCCTGCCGTACATACCTACACGTACGCTACGGTCACAAGACGCAGGCCTCCTAATTGTCCCTAGAATTTCTAAGCAAACAGCTGGAGGCAGGGCTTTCTCCTATAGAGCTCCATTTTTATGGAACGGTCTGCCTACCCATGTCAGAGACGCAAACTCGGTCTCAACCTTTAAGTCTTTACTGAAGACTCATCTCTTCAGTGGGTCATATGATTGAGTGTAGTCTGGCCCAGGAGTGGGAGGGTGAACGGAAAGGCTCTGGAGCAACGAACCGCCCTTGCTGTCTCTGCCTGGCCGGTTCCCCTCTTTCCACTGTGATTCTCTGCCTCTAACCCTATTACAGGGGCCTAGTCACTGGCTTACTGGGGCTTTCTCATGCCGGCCCTGCAGGGGGTGCGTCACCTGAGTGGGTTGATTCACTGTTGTGGTCATCCTGTCTGGGTTGGCACCCCCCCTTGGGTTGTGCCGTGGCGGAGATCTTTGTGGGCTATACTCAGCCTTGTCTCAGGATGGTAAGTTGGTGGTTGAAGATATCCCTCTAGTGGTGTGGGGGCTGTGCTTTGGCAAAGTGGGTGGGGTTATATCCTTCCTGTTTGGCCCTGTCCGGGGGTGTCCTCGGATGGGGCCACAGTGTCTCCTAACCCCTCCTGTCTCAGCCTCCAGTATTTATGCTGCAGTAGTTTGTGTCGGGGGGCTAGGGTCAGTTTGTTATATCTGGAGTACTTCCCCTGTCCTATTCGGTGTCCTGTGTGAATCTAAGTGTGCGTTCTCTAATTCTCTCCTTCTTTCTTTCTCTCTCTCGGAGGACCTGAGCCCTAGGACCATGCCCCAGGACTACCTGACATGATGACTCCTTGCTGTCCCCAGTCCACCTGGCCATGCTGCTGCTCCAGTTTCAACTGACCTGAGCCCTAGGACCATGCCCCACGACTACCTGACATGATGACTCCTTGCTGTCCCCAGTCCACCTGGCCATGCTGCTGCTCCAGTTTCAACTGTTCTGCCTTACTATTATTCGACCATGCTGGTCATTTATGAACATTTGAACATCTTGGCCATGTTCTGTTATAATCTCCACCCGGCACAGCCAGAAGAGGACTGGCCACCCCACATATGCTCTCTCTAATTCTCTCTTTCTTTCTCTCTCTCGGAGGACCTGAGCCCTAGGACCGTGCCCCAGGACTACCTGACATGATGACTCCTTGCTGTCCCCAGTCCTGGGGACTGGCCACCCCACATAGCCTGGTTCCTCTCTCGGTTTCTTCCTGGGTTTTGGCCTTTCTAGGGATTTTTTCCTAGCCACCGTGCTTCTACACCTGCATTGCTTGCTGTTTGGGGTTTTAGGCTGGGTTTCTGTACAGCATTTTGATATATCAGCTGATGTACGAAGGGCTATATAAATACAATTTGATTTGATTTGATTTGATTGGGGTGAGCCGTCTTGTCGTTGTTGGTAATCAAGCCTACCACTGTAGTGTCATCTGCAAACATGATGATTGAGTTGCATGGCCACGCAGTCATGGGTGAACAGGGAGATTGCGATTGCGTCATCTGTGGACCTATTGGGGCGGTAAAGCAAATTGAAGTGGGTCTAGGGTGACAGGTAAGATAGAGGTGATATGATCCTTGACTAGCCTCTCAAAGCACTTCATGATGACAGAGGTGAGTGCTACGGGGCGATAGCCATTAAGTTCAGATACCTTTACCTTCTTGGGTACAGGAACAATGGTGGCCATCTTGAAGCATGTGGGGACAGCAGACTGGGATAAGGATTGATTGAATATGTCTGTAAACACTCCAGCCAGCTGGTCTGCGCATTCTCTGAAGACGCGGCTAGGGATATCGTCTGGGTTTTATTCATGTCGGCCACGGAGAAGGAGCGCCCACAGTCTTTGGTAGCGGGCCGCGTCGGTGGCACTGTGTTATCCTCAAAGCATGCAAAGAAGGTGTTTAGCCCGTCCGGAAGCAAGATGTCGGTCTCGGCGACATTGCTGGTTTTCCTTTTATCTGTCAGGTGCTTGCCACATACCTCTCGTGTCTGAGCCGTTGAATTGCGACTCCACTTTATCTCTATACTGACGTTTAGCTTGTTTTATTGCCTTGCGGAGTGAATAACTACACTGTTTATATTCTGCCATATTCCCAGTTACCTTGCCATGGTTAAATGCGGTGGTTTGCTCTTTCAGTTTTGCGTGAATGCTACCATCTATCCACGGTTTCTGGTTAGGGTAAGTTTTAATAGTCATGACATCTCCTATACACTTCTTTATGAATTCAGTCACCGTATCCGTGTATGCGTCTAGATTATTATCGCAAGCTAACTGGAACATATCCCAGTCCATGTGATCAAAACAATCCTGAAGCGTGGATTCCGATTGGTCAGCCCCGGCGTTGAATTTCGCGAAACAAGGGCACGTCCTGTCTGAGTTTCTGCCTACAGGACGGGAGGAGCAAGATGGAGTCGTGGTCAGATTTGCCAAAGAAGGAAGCATTCCGGAAGTTTGAAAAGCATCAAGAGTCTTAGTAGCGCTAGTAGGACAGTGAATATGAACTTCGGGAGCCATTTGGGAAAAGAGCCATTCAATTCTACAACCACCTAAAATGAGGTGATTCCCAAACCTTCCATAACAAAGGCATCACCTACAGAGAGATGAACCTGGAGAAGAGTCCCCAAAGCAAGCTGGTCCTGGGGCTCTGTTCACAAACACAAACACACCCTACAGAGAGATGAACCTGGAGAAGAGTCCCCAAAGCAAGCTGGTCCTGGGGCTCTGTTCACAAACACAAACACACCCTACAGAGAGATGAACCTGGAGAAGAGTCCCCAAAGCAAGCTGGTCCTGGGGCTCTGTTCACAAACACAAACAGACGCCACAGAGCCCCAGGACAACAGCACAATTAGACCCAACCAAATCATGAGAAAACAAAAAGATAATTACAAAGTACCTATCCACCGTCACTTACCCAACATGGCCGCCGTAGGCAGACATGGCTCTCAAAACAAGACAAGTAATGTGCACACTGCCCACAAAATGAGGTGGAAACTGAGCTGCACTTCCTAACCTCCTGCCAAATGTATGACCATATTAGAGACACATATTTCCTAAATGATTACATAGATCCACAAAGATCCACAAAGAAGAAAAACAAACCCAATTTTGTTAAACTCCCATATTCCTTGGGTAAAATACCAGTGTGCCATCACAGCAGCAAGATATGTAACTTGTTGCCACAAGAAAAGGTCAACCAGTGAAGAACAAACACCATTGTAAATACAACCCATATTTATGTTAATTTATTTTCCCTTTTGCACTTGAACTATTTGCACATAATATGACATTTGTCTTTATTGTTTATTTTACATTTGTATATTATCTACTTCACTTGCTTTGGCAATGTTAACATATGTTTCCCATGACAATTTAGCCCTTACATTGAATTGAAGTTGAATCGAGAGAGAGAGAGAGAGAGAGAGAGAGAGAGAGAGAGAGAGAGAGAGAGAGAGAGAGAGAGAGAGAGAGAGAGAGAGCGAGAGGTATATATATAGAGAGAGGGAGAGACAGAGGGGGGTCGAGAGGGTGAGAGGGAGAGAGATAGGGAGGGAGAGAGCGAGAGTGAGATGGGGGAGGGAGAGAGGGGAGAGGGAGACATAGAGAGGGTGGGAGAGAGGGAGAGGAAAGAGGTAGAGAGAGAGAGGGGGAGAGGGAGAGAGAGATATAGATATAGAGCGAGAGGGAGAGAGAGGGGGAGGGAGAGAGGGGAGAGGGAGAGAGAGAGGGTGGGAGAGAGGAAGGGAGAGACTGATATTCTGGGAAGGAACTGGGCCCTCTATGAGAGGAGAGAGATAGAGAAAGAGAGAGGGAGAGGGAGAGAGGTAAGAGAGAGGGGGAGGGGAGGTCGAGAGGGAGAGAGAGGGTTGGAGAAAGGAAGAGGCAGACTGCGACAGATCGAGTGCTCTTCACCTATTATCAATAGTGGGGTGTGAAAGTATTCACCCCCTATATAAAAATGACTGTATGAAATAAATAATATTGATTTTGTGGCCAATGATGTGTGCTTGGGATTATTGTCTTGCTGGAAGAGTCACTTGCAGCCAATCAGCCTCCTGGCAGAAGCAACAAGGTTTTTGGGAAAACATATCCTGGTACTGGGTAAAGTTCATGACTCCGATGACCTTTAAAATGGCCCCAGGACCAGTGGGAGCAAAATAGCCCCATAACATCAAAGATAAACCACCATATTGTACACTGGTGTGTGTGGTCAGAGAGCTCTATTTTCATGTCATCCAAATGTAAATGCCTGCAGATTGTTAAATGTTGTTGGCACTTGGGTTGGAACCGGTGCTTTGATCACTTTTAGTCAGGCCACACACACCAGAGGGACAGAGAGAGAGAGAGAGAGAGAGAGAGAGAGAGAGAGAGAGAGAGAGAGAGAGAGAGAGAGAGAGAGAGAGAGAGAGAGAGAGAGAGAGAGAGAGAGAGAGAGAGAGGAGAGAGACAGAGGGAGAGAGAGGGAGAAAGAGGGGAGAGAGACAGAGAGAGACAGAGAGAGACAGAGAGGAGAGAGACAGAGAGAAAGAGGGGAGAGAGACAGAGGGAGAGAGAGGGAGAAAGAGGGGAGAGAGACAGAGAGAGACAGAGAGAGAGGAGAGAGACAGAGAGAGAGAGACGGGAGAGAGACAGAGAGAAAGAGGGGAGAGAGACAGAGGGAGAGAGGGAGAAAGAGGGGAGAGAGACAGAGAGAGACAGAGAGAGACAGAGAGAGAGGAGAGAGACAGAGAGAGAGAGAGGGAGAGAGAGAGAGAGAGAGAGAGAGGAGAGAGACAGAGAGAGAGAGGAGAGAGAGAGAGAGAGAGAGAGAGAGACAGAGAGAGAGAGAGAAAGAGGGGAGAGAGACAGAGAGAGACGGATAGTGAACCAGTCTAGTGCAGTCCACAATAGATGAACTGTTATGCGTATCTGACCTCTGACCCCGTACTGCAGGAGAGCTAGCGAGCAGTCCCAATAAAAACATGCTGAGCAGGACTGGATCAGGGCACTCTATCAATCAGGTAGGGGCCCTCTAGGTTGATAGTCTGGGTGGAGACTGGGCCCTCTAGACTGATATTCTGTGAGGGAACTGGGCCCTATAGATTGATATTCTGGGAGGGAACTGGGCCCTCTAGCATGATATTCTGGCAGGGAACTGGGCCCTCTAGGCTGATATTCTGGCAGGGAACTGGGCCCTCTAGCATGATATTCTGGCAGGGAACTGGGCCCTCTAGGCTGATATTCTGGCAGGGAATTGGGCCCTCTAGGCTGATATTATGGCAGGGAACTGGGCCCTCTAGGCTGATATTCTGGCAGGGAACTGGGCCCTCTAGCCTGATATTCTGGCAGGGAACTGGGCCCTCTAAGTTGATATTCTGGCAGGGAACTGGGCCTTCTAGGCTGATATTCTGGCAGGGAACTGGGCCCTCTAGGCTGATATTCTGGCAGGGAACTGGGCCCTCTAGGCTGATATTCTGGCAGGGAACTGGGCCCTCTAGGTTGATATTCTGGCAGGCAACTGGGCCCTCTAGGATGATATTCTGGCAGGGAACTGGGCCCTCTAGGCTGATATCCTGGCAGGGAACTTGGCCCTCTAGGCTGATATTCTGGCAGGGTACTGGGCCCTCTAGGTTGATATTTTGGCAGGGACCTGGGCCCTCTAGGCTGATATTCTGGCAGGGAACTTGGCCCTCTAGGCTGATATTCTGGCAGGGAACTTGGCCCTCTAGGCTGATATTCTGGCAGGGAACTGGGCCCTCTAGGCTGATATTCTGGCAGGGAACTGGGCCCTCGAGGCTGATATTCTGGCAGGGAACTGGTCCCTCTAGGCTGATATTCTGGCAGGGAACTGGGCCCTCGAGGCTGATATTCTGGCAGGGAACTGGGCCCTCTAAGTTGATATTCTGGCAGGGAACTGGGCCCTCTATGAGAGGAGAGAGATAGTAGTGGTGGTGATATATTATGTTTATATTATTATTTAGTATATGTAAAGATAAGATTTAATCAAGAATAGTGTGATGGGTGACAATATTAGTTTATCACTTGTAAATGATATATTATCACTTGTAAATGATGCCCAGCTTTAGAAACAATGTCATTTCTCTTTTCTCTCATGTAGTCTAGTCCATAGTCCTATATGTTTTAATAAGGTTAGTATCACACCTCATGTAGTCTAGTCCATAGTCCTATAAGGTTAGTATCACACCTCATGTAGTCTAGTTAGTATCACACCTCATGTAGTCTAGTTAGTATCACACCTCATGTAGTCTAGTCCATCGTCCTATAAGGTTAGTATCACACCTCATGTAGTCTAGTCCATAGTCCTATAAGGTTAGTATCACACCTCATGTAGTCTAGTCCATAGTCCTATAAGGTTAGTATCACACCTCATGTAGTCTAGTCCATAGTCCTATAAGGTTAGTATCACACCTCATGTAGTCTAGTTAGTATCACACCTCATGTAGTCTAGTCCATAGTCCTATAAGGTTAGTATCACACCTCATGTAGTCTAGTCCATAGTCCTATAAGGTTAGTATCACACCTCATGTAGCCTAGTCCATAGTCCTATAAGGTTAGTATCACACCTCATGTAGTCTAGTCCATAGTCCTATAAGGTTAGTATCACACCTCATGTAGTCTAGTCCATAGTCCTATAAGGTTAGTATCACACCTCATGTAGTCTAGTCCATAGTCCTATAAGGTTAGTATCACACCTCATGTAGTCTAGTTAGTATCACACCTCATGTAGTCTAGTCCATAGTCCTATAAGGTTAGTATCACACCTCATGTAGTCTAGTCCATAGTCCTATAAGGTTAGTATCACACCTCATGTAGTCCAATATGTTTGCACAACGAATGGAATGTGGCCAAATAACTTCTTAAAATGAAGCACATTAATCAGCTTTAAAACATATATATATATATATAAAAAAACATATATAACCAGTATAAATGTTTCATATTTCGGACAGATCATTTTCTCCATTAAAATGCACCTTTAAAAATAAGCTTATAGCCTACGACCGTGTGCACGTTGCTGAGCTTATAGCCTACGACCGTGTGCACGTTGCTGAGCTTATAGCCTATGACCGTGTGCACGTTGCTGAGCTTATAGCCTACGACCGTGTGCACGTTGCTGAGCTGTGCACGTTGCTGAGCTTATAGCCTACGACCGTGTGCACGTTGCTGAGCTTATAGCCTACGACCGTGTGCACGTTGCTGAGCTTATAGCCTACGACCGTGTGCACGTTGCTGAGCTTATAGCCTACGACCGTGTGCACGTTGCTGAGCTTATAGCCTTCGACCGTGTGCACGTTGCTGAGCTTATAGCCTACGACCGTGTGCACGTTGCTGAGCTTATAGCCTACGACCGTGTGCACGTTGCTGAGCTTATAGCCTACGACCGTGTGCACGTTGCTGAGCTTATAGCCTTCGACCGTGTGCACGTTGCTGAGCTTATAGCCTTCGACCGTGTGCACGTTGCTGAGCTTATAGTGTGAAGAAATAGCCTAATAGTTTCTCAACATTTTAAAGCTAAAACATTCTGATCTGTTGTGTCAGTCTCAGTCTTTTATGCTAGTGGTTGTATTAATTTGGGATCTATCGCATTCCACAACTATCCCAGATTATGTTTGGAATATTTATTTCTCTCAGTACTTCTGAAATTGTCAACGACAGAATGAAGTAGTGTGTAGAGGAGGTAGAGGTGGTAGTAGTGGTAGAGGAGGTAGAGGTGGTAGTAGTGGTAGTAGTGGTAGAGGAGGTATAGGTGGTAGTAGTGGTAGAGGAGGTAGAGGTGGTAGTAGTAGTAGTGGTGGTAGTAGTGGTAGAGGAGGTAGAGGTGGTGGTAGAGGAGGTAGAGGTGGTAGTAGTGGTAGAGGAGGTAGAGGTGGTAGTAGTGGTAGAGGAGGTAGAGGTGGTAGTAGTGGTAGTAGTGGTAGAGGAGGTATAGGTGGTAGTAGTGGTAGAGGAGGTAGAGGTGGTAGTAGTAGTAGTGGTGGTAGTAGTGGTAGAGGAGGTAGAGGTGGTGGTAGAGGAGGTAGAGGTGGTAGTAGTGGTAGAGGAGGTAGAGGTGGTAGTAGTGGTAGAGGAGGTAGAGGTGGTGGTAGAGGAGGTAGAGGTAGTAGTAGTGGTAGAGGAGGTATAGGTGGTAGTAGTGGTAGAGGAGGTAGAGGTAGTAGTAGTGGTAGAGGAGGTATAGGTGGTAGTAGTGGTAGAGGAGGTAGTAGTGGTAGAGGAGGTAGAGGAGGTAGAGGAGGTAGAGGTGGTAGTAGTGGTAGAGGAGGTAGATGTGGTAGTAGTGGTAGAGGAGGTAGAGGTGGTAGTAGTGGTAGAGGAGGTAGAGGTGGTGGTAGTGGTAGAGGTGGTAGTAGTGGTAGAGGTGGTAGTAGTGGTAGTAGTGGTAGAGGTGGTAGTAGTGGTAGAGGTGGTAGTAGTGGTAGAGGTGGTAGTAGTGGTAGAGGTGGTAGTAGTGGTAGAGGTGGTAGTAGTGGTAGAGGTGGTAGTAGTGGTAGTAGTGGTAGAGGTGGTAGTAGTGGTAGAGGTGGTAGTAGTGGTAGTAGTGGTAGAGGTGGTAGTAGTGGTAGAGGTGGTAGTAGTGGTAGAGGTGGTAGTAGTGGTAGAGGTGGTAGTAGTGGTAGAGGTGGTAGTGGTGGTAGAGGTGGTAGTAGTGGTAGAGGTGGTAGTAGTGGTAGAGGTGGTAGTAGTGGTAGAGGTAGTAGTAGTGGTAGAGGTGGTAGTAGTGGTAGAGGTGGTAGTAGTGGTAATAATAATAATAATATATGCCATTTAGCAGACGCTTTTATCCAAAGCGACTTACAGTCATGTGTGCATACATTCTACGTATGGGTGGTCCCGGGTGGTAGTAGTGGTAGACACGGTAGTGTTGGTAGTGGTGGTAGTGGTGGTAGTAGTGGTAGAGGTGGTAGTAGTGGTAGAGGTGGTAGTAGTGGTAGAGGTGGTAGTAGTGGTAGAGGTGGTAGTAGTGGTAGTAGTGGTAGAAATGGTAGTAGTGGTAGAGGTGGTAGTAGTGGTGGTGGTAGTAGTGGTAGAGGTGGTAGTAGTGGTAGAGGTGGTAGTGGTGGTAGTAGTGGTAGTAATGGTAGAGGTGGTAGTAGTGGTAGAGGTGGTAGTAGTGGTAGAGGTGGTAGTAGTGGTAGAGGTGGTAGTAGTGGTACCTGGTTAAGGTGTTCTCAACTAGGTGGTAGTAGTGGTAGAGGTGGTAGTAGTGGTAGTAGTGGTAGAAATGGTAGTAGTGGTAGAGGTGGTAGTAGTGGTAGAGGTGGTAGTAGTGGTAGAGGTGGTAGTAGTGGTAGAGGTGGTAGTGGTGGTAGTAGTGGTAGTAATGGTAGAGGTGGTAGTAGTGGTAGAGGTGGTAGTAGTGGTAGAGGTGGTAGTAGTGGTAGAGGTGGTAGTAGTGGTAGAGGTGGTAGTAGTGGTAGAGGTGGTAGAGGTGGTAGTAGTGGTAGAGGTGGTAGTAGTGGTAGACGTGGTAGTGTTGGTAGTGGTGGTAGTGGTAGTAGTGGTAGAGGTGGTAGTAGTGGTAGAGGTGGTAGTAGTGGTAGTAGTGGTAGAAATGGTAGTAGTGGTAGACGCGGTAGTGTTGGTAGTGGTGGTAGTGGTAAAGGTGGTAAAAATCGAAATCAAATCAAATGTATTTGTCACATACACATGGTTAGTAGCTGTTAATGCGAGTGTAGCGAAATGCTTGTGCTTCTAGTTCCGACAGTGCAGTAATAACCAACGAGTAATCTAACTAACAATTCCCAAACTACTACCTTATACACGCTATGCTTTATCTTGCCCAGTTCGCAGTTGCAAATGAGAACTTGTTCTCAACTAGCCTACCTGGTTAAATAACGGTGTTCTCAACTAGCCTACCTGGTTAAATAAAGGTGTTCTCAACTAGCCTACCTGGTTAAATTAAGGTGTTCTCAACTAGCCTACCTGGTTAAATAAAGGTGTTCTCAACTAGCCTCCTTGGTTAAATAAAGGTGTTCTCAACTAGCCTCCCTGGTTAAATAAAGGTGTTCTCAACTAGCATACCTGGTTAAATAAAGGTGTTCTCAACTAGCCTCCCTGGTTAAATAAAGGTGTTCTCAACTAGCCTACCTGGTTAAATAACGGTGTCCTCAACTAGCCTACCTGGTTAAATAAAGGTGTTCTCAACTAGCCTACCTGGTTAAATAACGGTTAAATAAAGTGTTCTCAACTAGCCTACCTGGTTAAATAAAGGTGTTCTCAACTAGCCTCCCTGGTTAAATAAAGGTGTTCTCAACTAGCCTACCTGGTTAAATAACGGTGTCCTCAACTAGCCTACCTGGTTAAATAAAGGTGTCCTCAACTAGCCTACCTGGTTAAATAAAGGTGTTCTCAACTAGCCTACCTGGTTAAATAAAGGTGTTCTCAACTAGCCTACCTGGTTAAATAAAGGTGTTCTCAACTAGCCTCCTGGTTAAATAAAGGTGTTCTCAACTAGCCTCCCTGGTTAAATAAAGGTGTTCTCAACTAGCCTCCCTGGTTAAATAAAGGTGTTCTCAACTAGCCTACCTGGTTAAATAAAGGTGTTCTCAACTAGCATACCTGGTTAAATAAAGGTGTTCTCAACTAGCCTACCTGGTTAAATAAAGGTGTTCTCAACTAGCCTACCTGGTTAAATAAAGGTGTTCTCAACTAGCCTACCTGGTTAAATAAAGGTGTTCTCAACTAGCCTACCTGGTTAAATAAAGGTGTTCTCAACTAGCCTACCTGGTTAAATAAAGGTGTTCTCAACTAGCCTACCTGGTTAAATAACGGTGTCCTCAACTAGCCTACCTGGTTAAATAAAGGTGTTCTCAACTAGCCTCCCTGGTTAAATAAAGGTGTTGTCAACTAGCCTACCTGGTTAAAGAACGGTGTCCTCAACTAGCCTACCTGGTTAAATAAAGGTGTTCTCAACTAGCTTACCTGGTTAAATAAAGGTGTTCTCAAATAGCCTACCTGGTTAAATAACGGTATCCTCAACTAGCCTACCTGGTTAAATAAAGGTGTTCTCAACTAGCCTACCTGGTTAAATAAAGGTGTTCTCAACTAGCCTACCTGGTTAAATAAAGGTGTTCTCAACTAGCCTACCTGGTTAAATAAAGGTGTTCTCAACTAGCCTACCTGGTTAAATAAAGGTGTTCTCAACTAGCCTACCTGGTTAAATAAAGGTGTTCTCAACTAGCCTAACTGGTTAAATAAAGGTGTTCTCAACTAGCCTACCTGGTTAAATAAAGGTGTTCTCAACTAGCCTACCTGGTTAAATAAAGGTGTTCTCAACTAGCCTACCTGGTTAAATAAAGGTGTTCTCAACTAGCCTACCTGGTTAAATAAAGGTGAAATAAAAAAAGAAGAAAAAAAGACATTGTGGTCAGTGACTGGGCTGGTTTTCTTCTTGTAGTCCGTGATTGACTGTAGACCCTGCCACATACCTCGTGTCTGAGCCGTTGAATTGTGATTCTACTTTGTCTCTATACTGAAGCTTAGCTTGTTTGATTGCCTTGCGGAGGGAATAGCTACACTGTTTGTATTCGGTCATGTTTCCGGTCACCTTGCCCTGATTAAAAGCTGTGGTTCGTGCTTTCAGTTCCACGAGAATGCGCAATACAATTATATGCTGATACAATTTAGGGAGTCTTGTTTTCAGATTAGCCTTGTTAAAATCCCCAGCTACAATGAATGCAGCCTCAGGATATGTGGATTCCAGTTTGCAAAGAGTCAAATAAAGTTTGTTCAGAGCCATCGATGTGTCTGCTTGGGGGGAATATATACGGCTGTGATTATAATCGAAGAGAATTCCCTTGGTAGATAATGCGGTCGACATTTGATTGTGAGGAATTCTAAATCAGGTGAACAGGACTTGAGTTCCTGTATGTTGTTGTGACCACACCACGTCTCGTTAACCATAAAGCATACACCCTGCCCCTCTTCTTACCAGAAAGATGTTTGTTTCTGTCGGCGCGATGCGTGGAGAAAAGCTGGCTGCACCGACTCCGATAGCGTCTCTCGAGTGAGCCATGTTTCCGTGAAGCAAAGAACGTTACAGTCTATGATGTCCCTCTGGAATGCTACCCATGCTCGGATTTCATCAAATTTGTTGTCAAGAGACTGGACATTGGCAAGAAGAATGCTAGGGAGTGGTGCACGGTGTGCCCGTCTCCGGAGTCTGACCAGAAGACCACTTCGCTTCCCTCTTTTACAAAGTCGTTGTAGAGGTGGTAGTAGTGGTGGTAGAGGTGGTAGAAGTGGTCGTGGTGGTGGTAGTAGTAGTAGTAGTAGTAGTAGTAGTAGTAGTAGTAGTAGTAGTAGTAGTGGTAGTAGTGGGAGTAGTGGGGATGGTAGTGGTGGTAGTGGTAGAGGTGGTAGTGGTGGTAGTGGTAGTAGTGGTAGTAGTGGTAGAGGTGGTAGAGGTGGTAGAGATGGTAGTGGTGGTAGTGGTGGTGGTAGTAGTAGTAGTAGTGGTAGTAGTGGTAGAGGTGTTAGTGGTAGTAGTGGTAGAGGTGGTAGTGGTGGTGGTAGTGGTGGTGGTAGTAGTAGTAGTGGTAGTGTGGTAGAGGTGTTAGAGGTGGTAGTGGTGTGTGGTAGGTGGTAGTAGTGGTGGTAGTGGTAGTGGTAGTGGTGGTAGTGGTAGTGGTAGTGGTGGTAGTGGTAGTAGTGGTAGTGGTGGTAGTGGTGGTAGTAGTGGTAGAGGTGGTAGAGATGGTAGTGGTAGTAGTGGTAGAGGTGGTAGTAGTAGTAGTGGTAGAGGTGGTAGTGGAGGTAGTGGTAGTAGTGGTAGAGGTAGTGGTAGTGGAGGTGTGGTAGAGGTGGTAGTGGTGGTAGTGGTGGTAGAGGTGGTAGTGGTGGTAGAGGTGGTAGTGGTATTAGTGGTAGTGGTGGTAGTGGTAGTAGTGGTAGAGGTGGTAGTAGTGGTAGTAGTGGTGGTAGAGGTGGTAGTGGTGGTAGAGGTGCTAGTGGTGGTAGTAGTAGTAGTGGTAGTGGTAGTAGTGGTAGTAGTGGTGGTAGAGGTGGTAGTGGTGGTAGTAGTCGTAGTGGTGGTAGTAGTGGTAGAGGTGGTAGTAGTAGTAGTGGTGGTAGTAGTGGTGGTAGTGGAGGTAGTGGTGGTAATAGTAGTAGTAGTGGTAGTGGTGGTAGTGGGGGTAGTAGTGGTAGTGGTAGTAGTGGTGGTAGTGGTGGTAGTGGTGGTAGTAGTGGTGGTAGTAGTAGTGGTAGTGGTGGTAGTGGTGGTAGTAGTAGTGGTAGAGGTGGTAGTGGTGGGAGTAGTGGTAGTAGTGGTGGTAGTGGTGGTAGTGGTGGGAGTAGTGGTGGTAGTAGTGGTAGTGGTAGTAGTGGTGGTAGTGGTGGTAGAGGTGGTAGTGGTGGTAATAGTAGTAGTGGTAGAGGTGGTAGTAGTAGTAGTGGTGGTAGTAGTGGTAGTAGTGGTAGAGATGGTAGTAGTAGTAGTGGTGGTAGAGGTGGTAGTGGAGGTAGTGGTGGTAGTAGTAGTAGTAGTAGTGGTAGTGGTGGTAGTAGTAGTGGTAGTCGTGGTAGTGGTGGTAGAGGTGGTAGTGGAGGTAGTGGTGGTAGTAGTAGTAGTAGTAGTGGTAGTGGTGGTAGTAGTAGTGGTAGTCGTGGTAGTGGTGGTAGTAGTGGTAGAGGTGGTAGTGGTGGTAGTAGTGGTAGTGGTGGTAATAGTGGTAGTGGTAGTAGAGGTGGTAGTGGTGGTAGAGGTGGTAGTGGTGGTAATAGTAGTAGTGGTAGTGGTAGTAGTGGTGGTAGTGGTAGAGGTGGTAATAGTAGTAGTGGTGGTAGAGGTGGTAGTGGTGGTAATAGTAGTAGTGGTGGTAGTGGTGGTAGTGGTAGAGGTGGTAGTAGTAGTAGTGGTGGTAGTAGTGGTAGTAGTGGTAGAGGTGGTAGTAGTAGTGGTGGTAGAGGTGGTAGTGGAGGTAGTGGTGGTAGTAGTAGTAGTAGTAGTAGTGGTAGTGGTGGTAGAGGTGTTAGTAGTAGTAGTGGTGGTAGTGGTGGTACTGGTGGTAGTGGTAGTAGTAGTAGTAGAGGTGGTAGTAGTGAGGTAGTGGTGGTAGGTAGTAGTAGTAGTGGTGGTAGAGGTGGTAGAGGAGATGGTGGTGGTAGAGGTGGTAGTGGTAGTAGTGGTAGTAGTGGTGGTAGTAGTAGTAGTGGTGGTAGAGGTGGTAGTGGTGGTAGTGGTGGTAGTAGTAGTAGTGGTGGTAGAGGTGGTAGTGGTGGTAGTAGTAGTAGTGGTGGTAGAGGTGGTAGTGGTGGTAGTGGTGGTAGTAGTAGTAGTGGTGGTAGTGGTGGTAGTGGCAGTAGTGGTAGAGGTGGTAGTGGTGGTAGAGGTGGTAGAGGTGGTAGTGGTAGTGGTGGTAGTGGTGGTAGTAGTAGTAGTGGTGGTAGAGGTGGTAGTGGTGGTAGTGGTGGTAGTAGGTGGTAGTGGAGGTGGTGGTGGTAGAGGTGGTAGTGGTAGTAGTGGTAGTGGTGGTAGAGGTGGTAGTAGTGGTAGAGGTGGTGGTAGTGGTAGTGGTGGTAGAGGTGGTGGTAGAGGTGGTAGTGGTGGTAGTGGTGGTAGTGGTAGTGGTAGTGGTGGTAGAGGTGGTAGTGGTAGTGGTGGTAATAGTAGTAGTAGTGGTAGTGGTGGTAGTAGTGGTAGAGGTGGTAGTAGAAGTAGAGGTGGTAGTGGTGGAGATGGGTCACAGTGAGATGGGTCACAGGGAATTGGGTAACAGTGAGATGGGTCACAGGGAATTGGGTAACAGGGAGATGGGTCACAGTGAGATGGGTCACAGGGAACAGTGAGATGGGTCACAGGGAATTGGGTAACAGGGAGATGGGTCACAGGGAGATGGGTCACAGTGAGATGGGTCACAGTGAGATGGGTCACAGGGAGATGGGTCACAGGGAGATGGGTCACAGGGAGATGGGTCACAGGGAGATGGGTCACAGGAAGATCGGTCACAGGGAGATGGGTCACAGGGAGATGGGTCACAGGGAGCAGGGAGATGGGTCACAGGGAGCAGGGAGATGGGTCACAGGGAGCAGGGAGATGGGTCACAGGGAGATGGGTCACAGGGAGCAGGGAGATGGGTCACAGGGAGATGGGTCACAGGGAGATGGGTCACAGGGAGCAGGGAGATGGGTCACAGTGAGATGGGTCACAGGGAGATGGGTCACAGGGAGCAGGGTCACAGGGAGATGGGTCACAGGGAGATGGGTCACAGGGAGATGGGTCACAGGGAGCAGGGTCACAGGGAGATGGGTCACAGGGAGATGGGTCACAGGGAGCAGGGAGATGGGTCACAGGGAGATGGGTCACAGGGAGATGGGTCACAGGGAGATGGGTCACAGGGAGCAGGGAGATGGGTCACAGGGAGATGGGTCACAGGGAGATGGGTCACAGGGAACAGTGAGATGGGTCACAGGGAGATGGGTCACAGGGAGCAGGGTCACAGGGAGATGGGTCACAGGGAGATGGGTCACAGGGAGCAGGGAGATGGGTCACAGGGAGATGGGTCACAGGGAGATGGGTCACAGGGAGCAGGGTCACAGGGAGATGGGTCACAGGGAGATGGGTCACAGGGAGCAGGGAGATGGGTCACAGGGAGCAGGGAGATGGGTCACAGGGAGATGGGTCACAGGGAGCAGGGAGATGGGTCACAGGGAGCAGGGAGATGGGTCACAGGGAGATGGGTCACAGGGAGATGGGTCACAGGGAACAGTGAGATGGGTCACAGGGAGATGGGTCACAGGGAGCAGGGAGATGGGTCACAGGGAGATGGGTCACAGGGAACAGGGAGATGGGTCACAGGGAGATGGGTCACAGGGAGCAGGGAGATGGGTCACAGGGAGCAGGGAGATGGGTCACAGGGAACAGTGAGATGGGTCACAGGGAGCAGGGAGATGGGTCACAGGGAGCAGGGTCACAGGGAGCAGGGAGATGGGTCACAGGGAGATGGGTCACAGGGAACAGGGAGATGGGTCACAGGGAGCAGGGTCACAGGGAACAGGGAGATGGGTCACAGGGAGCAGGGAGATGGGTCACAGGGAGCAGGGAGATGGGTCACAGGGAGCAGGGAGATGGGTCACAGGGAGCAGGGAGATGGGTCACAGGGAGCAGGGAGATGGGTCACAGGGAGCAGGGAGATGGGTCACAGGGAGATGGGTCACAGGGAGCAGGGAGATGGGTCACAGGGAGCAGGGAGATGGGTCACAGGGAGCAGGGAGATGGGTCACAGGGAGATGGGTCACAGGGAGCAGGGAGATGGGTCACAGGGAGCAGGGAGATGGGTCACAGGTCACAGGGAGATGGGTCACAGGGAGCAGGGAGATGGGTCACAGGGAGCAGGGAGATGGGTCACAGGGAGATGGGTCACAGGGAGATGGGTCACAGGGAGATGGGTCACAGGGAGATGGGTCACAGGGAGCAGGGAGATGGGTCACAGGGAACAGGGAGATGGGTCACAGGGAACAGGGAGATGGGTCACAGGGAGCAGGGAGATGGGTCACAGGGAACAGGGAGATGGGTCACAGGGAACAGGGAGATGGGTCACAGGGAACAGGGAGATGGGTCACAGGGAACAGGGAGATGGGTCACAGGGAGATGGGTCACAGGGAGCAGGGAGATAGGTCACAGGGAGATGGGTCACAGGGAGCAGGGAGATGGGTCACAGGGAGATGGGTCACAGGGAGATGGGTCACAGGGAGATGGGTCACAGGGAGATGGGTCACAGGGAGCAGGGAGATGGGTCACAGGGAGCAGGGAGATGGGTCACAGGGAGCAGGGAGATGGGTCACAGGGAGCAGGGAGATGGGTCACAGGGAGATGGGTCACAGGGAGCAGGGAGATGGGTCACAGGGAGCAGGGAGATGGGTCACAGGGAGCAGGGAGATGGGTCACAGGGAGATGGGTCACAGGGAGCAGGGATGGGTCACAGGGAGCAGGGAGATGGGTCACAGGGAGAGGGAGATGGGTCACAGGGAGCAGGGAGATGGGTCAGGGAGATGGGTCACAGGGAGCAGGGAGATGGGTCACAGGGAGCAGGGAGATGGGTCACAGGGAGATGGGTCACAGGGAGATGGGTCACAGGGAGCAGGGAGATGGGTCACAGGGAATATGGAGATGGGTCACAGGGAACAGGGAGATGGGTCACAGGGAGCAGGGAGATGGGTCACAGGGAACAGGGAGATGGGTCACAGGGAACAGGGAGATGGGTCACAGGGAACAGGGAGATGGGTCACAGGGAACAGGGAGATGGGTCACAGGGAGATGGGTCAGAGGGAGATGGGTCACAGGGAGATGGGTCACAGGGAGATGGGTCACAGGGAGCAGGGAGATGGGTCACAGGGAGATGGGTCACAGGGAGCAGGGAGATGGGTCACAGGGAGCAGGGAGATGGGTCACAGGGAGATGGGTCACAGGGAGATGGGTCACAGGGAGATGGGTCACAGGGAGCAGGGAGATGGGTCACAGGGAGATGGGTCAGGGAGATGGGTCAGATGGGTCACAGGGAGATGGGTCACAGGGAGATGGGTCACAGGGAGATGGGTCACAGGGAGATGGGTCACAGGGAGATGGGTCACAGGGAGCAGGGAGATGGGTCACAGGGAGATGGGTCACAGGGAGCAGGGAGATGGGTCACAGGGAGCAGGGAGATGGGTCACAGGGAGATGGGTCACAGGGAGATGGGTCACAGGGAGATGGGTCACAGGGAGCAGGGAGATGGGTCACAGGGAGATGGGTCACAGGGAGCAGGGAGATGGGTCACAGGGAGCAGGGAGATGGGTCACAGGGAGATGGGTCACAGGGATGGGTCAGGGAGATGGGTCACAGGGAGCAGGGAGATGGGTCACAGGGAGATGGGTCACAGGGAGCAGGGAGATGGGTCACAGGGAGATGGGTCACAGGGAGATGGGTCACAGGGAGATGGGTCACAGGGAGATGGGTCACAGGGAGATGGGTCACAGGGAGCAGGGAGATGGGTCACAGGGAGATGGGTCACAGGGAGCAGGGAGATGGGTCACAGGGAGCAGGGAGATGGGTCACAGGGAGATGGGTCAGCAGGGAGATGGGTCACAGGGAGATGGGTCAGGGAGCAGGGAGATGGGTCACAGGGAGATGGGTCACAGGGAGCAGGGAGATGGGTCACAGGGAGACATGCTAAAGCTTTTCTTCTGTCTCTAGTTCACAGCATATCTTTATCATAGTTTGTAAGTCGCTCTGGATAAGAGCGTCTTCTAAATGACTTAAATGTAATGTAAATGTAAATGTAATGTAATGTCATAGAGGCTTTTCACTCAAATAGAGAATTGTAGCCCATACAGATATCTCGTTATGTCAATAATTCTCCCTGTTTCCTCCCGGCACATGATTTGCTCAGATACGTTTTCAGACTGAATTACGAGTCTCGATGAGCTCTTCCATTCTCCATGCTGAATTAAGCAAAGGCAACTGAAATAACTTAGTAAGTACGTGACAAGTTTTATTTTTTAGATTTTTTATTTTACCTTTATTAAACCAGGCAAGTCAGTTAAGAACAAATTCTAAATTTCAATGACAGCCTAGTGGGTTAACTGGTCTAGGAAGAGTGGGTTAACTGGTCTAGGAACACTGGGTTAACTGGTCTAGGAACACTGGGTTAACTGGTCTAGAAACACTGGGTTAACTGGTCTAGGAACACTGGGTTAACTGGTCTAGGAACAGTGGGTTAACTGGTCTAGGAACAGTGGGTTAACTGCCTGTTTAGGGGCAGAACAACAGATTTGTACCTTGTCAGCTCTGGGATTCAAACTTGCAACCTTTCGGTTACTAGTCCAACGCTCTAACCACTAGGCTACCCTGCCGCCCCTCCACTCTAACCACTAGGCTACCCTGCCGCCCCTCCACTCTAACCACTAGGCTACCCTGCCGCCCCTCCACTCTAACCACTAGGCTACCTGCCGCCCCTCCACTCTAACCACTAGGCTACCCTGCCGCCCCTCCACTCTAACCACTAGGCTACCCTGCCGCCCTCCACTCTAACCACTAGGCTACCCTGCCGCCCTCCACTCTAACCACTAGGCTACCTGCCGCCCCTCCACTCTAACCACTAGGCTACCCTGCCGCCCCTCCACTCTAACCACTAGGCTACCTGCCGCCCCTCCACTCTAACCACTAGGCTACCTGCCGCCCCTCCACTCTAACCACTAGGCTACCCTGCCGCCCCTCCACTCTAACCACTAGGCTACCCTGCCGCCCCTCCACTCTAACCACTAGGCTACCCTGCCGCCCCTCCACTCTAACCACTAGGCTACCCTGCCGCCCCTCCACTCTAACCACTAGGCTACCTGCCGCCCCTCCACTCTAACCACTAGGCTACCCTGCCGCCCCTCCACTCTAACCACTAGGCTACCCTGCCGCCCCTCCACTCTAACCACTAGGCTACCCTGCCCCCCTCCACTCTAACCACTAGGCTACCCTGCCGCCCCTCCACTCTAACCACTAGGCTACCCTGCCGCCCCTCCACTCTAACCACTAGGCTACCTGCCGCCCCTCCACTCTAACCACTAGGCTACCCTGCCGCCCCTCCACTCTAACCACTAGGCTACCCTGCCGCCCCTCCACTCTAACCACTAGGCTACCCTGCCGCCCCTCCACTCTAACCACTAGGCTACCCTGCCGCCCCTCCACTCTAACCACTAGGCTACCTGCCGCCCCTCCACTCTAACCACTAGGCTACCCTGCCGCCCCTCCACTCTAACCACTAGGCTACCCTGCCGCCCCTCCACTCTAACCACTAGGCTACCTGCCGCCCCTCCACTCTAACCACTAGGCTACCTGCCGCCCCTCCACTCTAACCACTAGGCTACCTGCCGCCCCTCCACTCTAACCACTAGGCTACCCTGCCGCCCCTCCACTCTAACCACTAGGCTACCCTGCCGCCCCTCCACTCTAACCACTAGGCTACCCTGCCGCCCCTCCACTCTAACCACTAGCTACCCTGCCGCCCCTCCACTCTAACCACTAGGCTACCCTGCCTCTAACCACTAGGCTACCCTGCCGCCCCTCCACTCTAACCACTAGGCTACCCTGCCGCCCCTCCACTCTAACCACTAGGCTACCTGCCGCCCCTCCACTCTAACCACTAGGCTACCCTGCCGCCCCTCCACTCTAACCACTAGGCTACCCTGCCGCCCTCCACTCTAACCACTAGGCTACCCTGCCGCCCCTCCACTCTAACCACTAGGCTACCCTGCCGCCCCTCCACTCTAACCACTAGGCTCCACCTAACCACTAGGCCCTGCTCCACTCTAACCACTAGGCTACCTGCCGCCCCTCCACTCTAACCACTAGGCTACCTGCCGCCCCTCCACTCTAACCACTAGGCTACCCTGCCGCCCCTCCCTCTAACCACTAGGCTACCCTGCCGCCCCTCCCTCTAACCACTAGGCTACCCTGCCGCCCCTCCACTCTAACCACTAGGCTACCCTGCCGCCCCTCCACTCTAACCACTAGGCTACCCTGCCGCCCCTCCACTCTAACCACTAGGCTACCCTGCCGCCCCCCCTCTAACCACTAGGCTACCCTGCCGCCCCTCCACTCTAACCACTAGGCTACCTGCCGCCCCTCCACTCTAACCACTAGGCTACCCTGCCGCCCCTCCACTCTAACCACTAGGCTACCCTGCCGCCCCTCCACTCTAACCACTAGGCTACCCTGCCGCCCCTCCACTCTAACCACTAGGCTACCCCGCCCCTCCACTCTAACCACTAGGCCCCTCCCCTCCACTCTAACCACTAGGCTACCTGCCGCCCCTCCACTCTAACCACTAGGCTACCTGCCGCTCCACTCTAACCACTGGCTACCTGCCGCCCCTCCACTCTAACCACTAGGCTACCCTGCCGCCCCTCCACTCTAACCACTAGGCTACCCTGCCGCCCCTCCACTCTAACCACTAGGCTACCCTGCCGCCCTCCACTCTAACCACTAGGCTACCCTAACCACTAGGCTACCCTGCCGCCCCTCCACTCTAACCACTAGGCTACCCTACCAATTTATTAGAGCGTTTATGAAGGAGCAGAATGCTGAGTGTTGATTTAACCCATTTAACCCAGTAGTTAAACCTCATGCTGTTCACCTCTCTCTCAGCCTTCCTCGGCTTCCCCAAATCCACTTCAATATGCTACTACTTTAACCGCTTTCCCTCTCTCTCTCGCTCTGTTTGTGTTGGCACGTCAGATAGCCACAGTAGACATTGCCATATTGTAATAAACTTTCATTTTATTGGTTGTTTTTGGGACAAGGAGTCACTAGTGTCATGCGACGGCTGTCTCCACGGTAACGAACCGCAGAGATCCCTGTCTGTCAGGCAGCCGACGCAGAGCGGGGAGATATTTCTAGGGTATTTGGTGGGCAGGGTACCAGGGCTGATGGGAAGCCGGAGGAGTGGCCAACGATTTACAGTACATTAGTTCTCCACAGGCTCCACACCAGCGCTATCTCCTCAAATGATTGGATTATCTCCCATAGGCCTGCTAGGACATTTCCTTAAAGCCTTCAACATTCAGTTACTCTGCCAAACTACCACATCAGGAAGACACAACACAGGAAGACATGAGGAAGACTCCCTGAAAGCGATGCAAACACATTAGATCTGTTACATGGAGGTTCATTAAAAGAGGTTGAAAGTGATCTACTTCTCAGATTAACCTCTCGGTGTCAGTGTCTCTAGAATACTCTGGTTTCCAAAGCTGAGAGCCAAGTCCTCGTCTTCCTCGCACAGCCTCTCCCAGGGACTACTGTGATATACACTGCCTGTCATCAGGTAAATGTTAACTTTTATAGTTGGATTTACATGAACATGGAGCACAGATGGAGGAGGAGTTTGTGTTTCTGGAGTCTTCAGTACAAGAAGAAGAGGACGTGTTCAGAGAGGGATTTAATCATTCCTCTCCTCCACTTCACCTCTGTGTCTGGCTTAAATGATTTCTCCTGCCTTCTAAATGCTCTCTTGCACTCTCCCTCCCTGCCTATGTCACCCTGCTTCTATTGCCCTGCCTCTGTCTCCTTGTCTCTCTCTCTCTCCCTGCCTATGTCACCCTGCTTCTATTGCCCTGCCTCTGTCTCCTTGTCTCTCTCTCCCTCCCTGCCTATGTCACCCTGCTTCTATTGCCCTGCCTCTGTCTCCTTGTCTCTCTCTCCCTCCCTGCCTATGTCACCCTGCTTCTATTGCCCTGCCTCTGTCTCCTTGTCTCTCTCTCCCTCCCTGCCTATGTCACCCTGCTTCTATTGCCCTGCCTCTGTCTCCTTGTCTCTCTCTCCCCTCCCTGCCTATGTCACCCTGCTTCTATTGCCCTGCCTCTGTCTCCTTGTCTCTCTCTCCCTCCCTGCCTATGTCACCCTGCTTCTATTGCCCTGCCTCTGTCTCCTTGTCTCTCGCTCCCTCCCTGCCTATGTCACCCTGCTTCTATTGCCCTGCCTCTGTCTCCTTGTCTCTCTCTCCCTCCCTGCCTATGTCACCCTGCTTCTATTGCCCTGCCTCTGTCTCCTTGTCTCTCGCTCCCTCCCTGCCTATGTCACCCTGCTTCTATTGCCCTGCCTCTGTCTCCTTGTCTCTCTCTCCCTCCCTGCCTATGTCACCCTGCTTCTATTGCCCTGCCTCTGTCTCCTTGTCTCTCTCTCTCTCCCTGCCTATGTCACCCTGCTTCTATTGCCCTGCCTCTGTCTCCTTGTCTCTCTCTCCCTCCCTGCCTATGTCACCCTGCTTCTATTGCCCTGCCTCTGTCTCCTTGTCTCTCCCTCCCTGCCTATGTCACCCTGCTTCTATTGCCCTGCCTCTGTCTCCTTGACTCTCTCTCCCTCCCCCTATCTGTCTGGTCTCTCTCTCCTCCTCCCCCTATTTGTCTGGTCTCTCCTCCTCCCCCTACTCTAACCCAATCTGTCTGGTCTCTCCTCCTCCCCCTACTCTAACCCAATCTGTCTGGTCTCTCCTCCTCCTCCCCTACTCTAACCCTATCTGTCTGGTCTCTGCTCCTCCTCCCCTTACTCTAACCCTATCTGTCTGGTCTCTCCTCCTCCTCCCCTACTCTAACCCTATCTGTCTGGTCTCTACTCCTCCTCCCCTTACTCTAACCCTATCTGTCTGGTCTCTGCTCCTCCCCCTTACTCTAACCCTATCTGTCTGGTCTCTCTCTCCTCCTCCCCCTATCTGTCTGGTCTCTCCTCCTCCTCCCCCCACTCTAACCCTATCTGTCTGGTCTCTGCTCCTCCTCCCCTTACTCTAACCCTATCTGTCTGGTCTATCTTTCCTTCTCCCCCAATCTGTCTGGTCTCTGCTCCTCCTCCCCTTACTCTAACCCTATCTGTCTGGTCTATTTTCCTCCTCCCCCAATATGTCTGGTCTCTGCTCCTCCTCCCCTTACTCTAACCCTATCTGTCTGGTCTCTGCTCCTCCTCACCTTACTCTAACCCTATCTGTCAGGTCTCTCTCTCCTCCTCCCCCTACTCTAAACCTATCTGTCTGGTCTCTCCTCCTCCCCTACTCTAACCCTATCTGTCTGGTCTCTCCTCCTCCTCCCCCTACTCTAACCCTATCTGTCTGGTCTCTCCTCCTCCTTCCCCTACTCTAACCCTATCTGTCTGGTCTCTCTCTCCTCCTCCCCCTATCTGTCAGGTCTCTCTCTCCTCCTCCCCCTACTCTAACCCTATCTGTCTGGTCTCTCCTCCTCCCCCTACTCTAACCCTATCTGTCTGGTCTCTCCTCCTCCTCCTACTCTAACCCTATCTGTCTGGTCTCTCCCCTCCTCCCCTACTGTAACCCAATCTGTCTGGTCTCTCTCATCCTCCCCCTCTACTCTATCCCTATCTGTCAGGTCTCTCTCCTCCTCCCCTACTCTAACCCTATCTGTCTGGTCTCTCCTCCTCCCCCTACTCTAACCCTATCTGTCTGGTCTCTCCTCCTCCTCCCCCTACTCTAACCCTATCTGTCTGGTCTCTCCTCCTCCTCCCCCTACTCTAACCCTATCTGTCTGGTCTCTCCTCCTCCTCCCCTACTCTAACCCTATCTGTCTGGTCTCTCCTCCTCCTCCCCTATCTGTCTGGTCTCTCTCATCCTCCTCCCTCTACTCTAACCCTATCTGTCAGGTCTCTCTCTCCTCCTCCCCCTACTCTAACCCTATCTGTCAGGTCTCTCCTCCCCCTCCCCCTACTCTAACCCAATCTGTCTGGTCTCTCCTCCTCCCCCTCTACTCTATCCCTATCTGTCTGGTCTCTCTCTCCTCCTCCCCCTATCTGTCAGGTCTCTCTCTCCTCCTCCCCCTACTCTAACCCTATCTGTCTGGTCTCTCCTCCTCCCCCTACTCTAACCCTATCTGTCTGGTCTCTCCTCCTCCTCCCCCTACTCTAACCCTATCTGTCTGGTCTCTCCTCCTCCTCCCCTATCTGTCTGGTCTCTCTCATCCTCCTCCCTCTACTCTAACCCTATCTGTCAGGTCTCTCTCTCCTCCTCCCCCTACTCTAACCCTATCTGTCAGGTCTCTCCTCCCCCTCCCCCTACTCTAACCCAATCTGTCTGGTCTCTCCTCCTCCTCCCCCTACTCTAACCCAATCTGTCTAGTCTCTCCTCCTCCTCCCCTACTCGAACACTATCTGTCTGGTCGCTCTCTCTCCTCCTCCCCCTATCTGTCTGGTCTCTCCTCCTCCTCCCCCTACTCTAACCCTATCTGTCTGGTCTCTGCTCCTCCTCCCCTTACTCTAACCCTA
>NC_060173.1:6660975-6678475 GCF_021184085.1 Oncorhynchus gorbuscha
TCTGTCTGGTCTCTCCTCCTACTCTAACCCAATCTGTCTGGCTCTCCCCCTACTCTAACCCAATCTGTCTGGTCTCTCCTCCTCCTCCCCCTACTCTAACCCTATCTGTCTGGTCTCTGCTCCTCCTCCCCTTACTCTAACCCTATCTGTCTGGTCTCTCCTCCTCCTCCCCTACTCTAACCCTATCTGTCTGGTCTCTACTCCTCCTCCCCTTACTCTAACCCTATCTGTCTGGTCTCTGCTCCTCCCCCTTACTCTAACCCTATCTGTCTGGTCTCTCTCTCCTCCTCCCCCTATCTGTCTGGTCTCTCCTCCTCCTCCCCCACTCTAACCCTATCTGTCTGGTCTCTGCTCCTCCTCCCCTTACTCTAACCCTATCTGTCTGGTCTATCTCCTCCCCTATCTCCTCCCCCTACTCTAACCCTATCTGTCTGGTCTCTCCTCCTCCTCCCCCTACTCTAACCCTATCTGTCTGGTCTCTCCTCCTCCTCCCCCTACTCTAACCCTATCTGTCTGGTCTCTCCTCCTCCTCCCCCTACTCTAACCCTATCTGTCTGGTCTCTCCTCCTCCTCCCCCTATCTGTCTGGTCTCTCTCATCCTCCTCCCTCTACTCTAACCCTATCTGTCAGGTCTCTCCTCCCCCTCCCCTACTCTAACCCAATCTGTCTGGTCTCTCCTCCTCCCCCTCTACTCTATCCCTATCTGTCTGGTCTCTCTCTCCTCCTCCCCCTATCTGTCAGGTCTCTCTCTCCTCCTCCCCCTACTCTAACCCTATCTGTCTGGTCTCTCCTCCTCCCCTACTCTAACCCTATCTGTCTGGTCTCTCCTCCTCCTCCCCTACTCTAACCCTATCTGTCTGGTCTCTCCTCCTCCTCCCCCTATCTGTCTGGTCTCTCTCATCCTCCTCCCTCTACTCAACCCTATCTGTCAGGTCTCTCTCTCCTCCTCCCCCTACTCTAACCCTATCTGTCAGGTCTCTCCTCCCCCTCCCCCTACTCTAACCCAATCTGTCTGGTCTCTCCTCCTCCTCCCCCTACTCTAACCCAATCTGTCTAGTCTCTCCTCCTCCTCCCCTACTCGAACACTATCTGTCTGGTCGCTCTCTCCTCCTCCCCCTATCTGTCTGGTCTCTCCTCCTCCTCCCCCTACTCTAACCCTATCTGTCTGGTCTCTGCTCCTCCCCCTTACTCTAACCCTATCTGTCTGGTCTCTCTCTCCTCCTCCAACTATCTGTCTGGTCCCTCCTCCTCCTCCCCCCACTCTAACCCTATCTGTCTGGTCTCTGCTCCTCCTCCCCTTACTCTAACCCTATCTGTCTGGTCTATCTTTCCTCCTCCCCCAATCTGTCTGGTCTCTGCTCCTCCTCCCCTTACTCTAACCCTATCTGTCTGGTCTCTCTTTCCTTTCCCCCTATCTGTCTGGTCTCTACTCCTCCTCCCCTTACTCTAACCCTATCTGTCAGGTCTCTCTCTCCTCCTCCCCCTACTCAAACCCTATCTGTCAGGTCTCTCTCTCCTCCTCCCCCGACTCTAACTCTATCTGTCAGGTCTCTCTCTCCTCCTCCCCTACTCAAACCCTATCTGTCAGGTCTCTCTCTCCTCCTCCCCCGACTCTAACCCTATCTGTCAGGTCTCTCTCTCCTCCTCCCCTACTCTAACCTTATCTGTCAGGTCTCTCTCTCCTCCTCCCCCTACTCAAACCCTATCTGTCAGGTCTCTCTCTCCTCCTCCCCGACTCTAACCCTATTTGTCTGGTCTCTCCTCCTCCTCCCCTACTCTAACCCTATCTGTCTGGTCTCTCCTCCTCCTCCCCCTACTCTAACCCTATCTGTCTGGTCTCTCCTCCTCCTCCCCTACTCTAACCCTATCTGTCTGGTCTCTCCTCCTCCTCCCCTACTGTAACCCAATCTGTCTGGTCTCTCTCATCCTCCCCTCTACTCTATCCCTATCTGTCTGGTCTCTCTCTACTCCTCCCCTATCTGTCTGGTCTCCCCCTAACCCTATCTGTCAGGTCTCTCTCTCCTCCTCCCCTACTCTAACCCTATCTGTCAGGTCTCTCTCTCCTCCTCCCCCTACTCTAACCCTATCTGTCTGGTCTCTCCTCCTCCTCCCCCTACTCTAACCCTATCTGTCAGGTCTCTCTCTCCCCTCCCCCTACTCTAACCCTATCTGTCAGGTCTCTCTCTCCTCCTCCCCCTACTCTAACCCTATCTGTGTGGTCTCTCCTCCTCCTCCCCCTACTCTAACCCTATCTGTCTGGTCTTTCCTCCTCCTCCCCCTACTCTAACCCTATTGGTCTGGTCTCTCCTCCTCCTCCCTCTACTCTAACCCAATCTGTCTGGTCTCTTCTCTGTCTCCCCCTACTCTAACCCTATCTGCCTGGTCTCTCTCTCCTCCTCCCCTACTCTAACCCATTCTGTCTGGTCTCTCTCTCCCCTCCCCTACTCTAACCCTATCTGTCAGGTCTCTCTCTCCTCCTCCCCTACTCTAACCCTATCTGCTTGGTCTCTCTCTCCTCCTCCCCCTACTCTAACCCAATCTGTCTGGTCTCTCTCTCCTCCTCCCCCTACTCTAACCCTATTTGTCAGGTCTCTCTCCTCCTCCCCCTACTCTAACCCTATCTGTCTGGTCTTTCCTCCTCCTCCCCCTACTCTAACCCTATCTGTCTGGTCTCTCCTCCTCCTCCCTCTACTCTAACCCTATCTGTCTGGTCTCTCCTCCCCCTACTCTAACCCTATCTGTCTGGTCTCTCCTCCTCTTCCCTCTATTCTAACCCTATCTGTCAGGTCTCTCCTCCCCCTACTCTAACCCTATCTGTCTGGTCTCTCCTCCCCCTACTCTAACCCTATCTGTCTGGTCTCTCCTCCTCTTCCCTCTATTCTAACCCTATCTGTCTGGTCTCTCCTCCCCCTACTCTAACCCTATCTGTCTGGTCTCTCCTCCCCTACTCTAACCCTATCTGTCAGGTCTCTCTCTCCTCCTCCCCTACTCTAACCCTATCTGTCTGGTCTCTCCTCCTCCTCCTCCCCTATCTGTCTGGTCTCTCTCTCCTCCTCCTCCCTCTACTCTAACCCTATCTGTCTGGTCTCTCTCCTCCTCCCCCTCTACTCTAACCCTATCTTTCTGGTCTCTCTCTCCTCCTCCCCCTACTCTAACTCTATCTGTCTGGTCTCTCCTCCTCCTCCCCCTACTCTAACCCTATCTGTCAGGTCTCTCTCTCCTCCTCCCCCTACTCTAACCCTATCTGTCAGGTCTCTCTCTCCTCCTCCCCCTACTCTAACCCTATCTGTCTGGTCTCTCCTCCTCCTCCCCTATCTGTCTGGTCTCTCTCTCCTCCCTCTACTCTAACCCTATCTGTCTGGTCTCTCTCTCCTCCTCCCCTACTCTAACCCTATCTGTCTGGTCTCTCCTCCTCCTCCCCCTACTCTAACCCTATCTGTCAGGTCTCTCTCTCCCCCCCCCTACTCTAACCCTATCTGTCAGGTCTCTCTCTCCTCCTCCCCTACTCTAACCCTATCTGTCTGGTCTCTCCTCCTCCTCCCCCTACTCTAACCCTATCTGTCTGGTCTTTCCTCCTCCTCCCCCTACTCTAACCCTATTGGTCTGGTCTCTCCTCCTCCTCCTCCCTCTACTCTAACCCAATCTGTCTGGTCTCTTCTCTGTCTCCCCTACTCTAACCCTATCTGCCTGGTCTCTCTCTCCTCCTCCCCCCTACTCTAACCCATTCTGTCTGGTCTCTCTCTCCCCCCTCCCCTACTCTAACCCTATCTGTCAGGTCTCTCTCTCCTCCTCCCCCTACTCTAACCCTATCTGTCAGGTCTCTCCTCCTCCTCCCTCTACTCTAACCCTATCTGCTTGGTCTCTCTCTCCTCCTCCCCCTACTCTAACCCAATCTGTCTGGTCTCTCTCTCCTCCTCCCCCTACTCTAACCCTATTTGTCAGGTCTCTCTCTCCTCCTCCCCCTACTCTAACCCTATCTGTCTGGTCTTTCCTCCTCCTCCCCCTACTCTAACCCTATCTGTCTGGTCTTTCTCTCCTCCTAACCCCTATCTGTCTGGTCTCTATCTTCTCCTCCCCCTACTCTAACCCTATCTGTCTGGTCTCTCCTCCTCCCCCTACTCTAACCCTATTTGTCTGGTCTCTCCTCCTCCTCCCCCTACTCTAACCCTATCTGTCTGGTCTCTCCTCCTCCTCCCCCTACTCTAACCCTATCTGTCAGGTCTCTCTCTCCTCCTCCCCTACTCTAACCCTATCTGTCAGGTCTCTCTCTCCTCCTCCCCCTACTCTAACCCTATCTGTCTGGTCTCTCCTCCTCCTCCCCCTACTCTAACCCTATCTGTCAGGTCTCTCTCTCCTCCTCCCCCTACTCTAACCCTATCTGTCTGGTCTCTCCTCCTCCTCCCCCTACTCTAACCCTATCTGTCTGGTCTTTCCTCCTCCTCCCCCTACTCTAACCCTATTGGTCTGGTCTCTCCTCCTCCTCCCTCTACTCTAACCCAATCTGTCTGGTCTCTTCTCTGTCTCCCCCTACTCTAACCCTATCTGCCTGGTCTCTCTCTCTCCTCCCCCTACTCTAACCCATTCTGTCTGGTCTCTCTCTCTCTCCCCCTCCCCCTACTCTAACCCTATCTGTCAGGTCTCTCTCTCCTCCTCCCCCTACTCTAACCCTATCTGTCAGGTCTCTCCTCCTCCTCCCTCTACTCTAACCCTATCTGCTTGGTCTCTCTCTCCTCCTCCCCCTACTCTAACCCAATCTGTCTGGTCTCTCTCTCCTCCTCCCCTACTCTAACCCTATTTGTCAGGTCTCTCTCTCCTCCTCCCCCTACTCTAACCCTATCTGTCTGGTCTTTCCTCCTCCTCCCCCTACTCTAACCCTATCTGTCTGGTTTCTCCTCCTCCTCCCTCTACTCTAACCCTATCTGTCTGGTCTCTCCTCCCCCTACTCTAACCCTATCTGTCTGGTCTCTCCTCCCCCTACTCTAACCCTATCTGTCTGGTCTCTCCTCCTCCTCCCCCTACTCTAACCCTATCTGTCAGGTCTCTCCTCCCCCTACTCTAACCCTATCTGTCTGGTCTCTCCTCCCCCTACTCTAACCCTATCTGTCTGGTCTCTCCTCCCCCTACTCTAACCCTATCTGTCAGGTCTCTCCTCCCCCTACTCTAACCCTATCTGTCTGGTCTCTCCTCCTCCTACTCTAACCCTATCTGTCTGGTCTCTCCTCCCCCTACTCTAACCCTATCTGTCTGGCCTTCCATACTGAATGCCTCTCTCTCTCCCTCTCTTCCTCTCCTTCCTTCCCTCTCCCTCTCCCTCCCTCCTCTCTCTCTCTCTCTCTCTCTCTCTCTCTCTCTCTCTCTCTCTCTCTCTCTCTCTCTCTCCCCCTCTCCCTCTCCTTCCCTCCTTCTCCCTCTCTCTCTCTCTCTCTGACCCTGCAGGCCACTTCTCCTTTTATGTCTCTCAGGACAGCTTCAGTATATCAGGCCGCCCGCTGCTCACGTTTTTGATTTACGGTGTAGATTTTGCTTGAGGTTTGTGTGGGTGAGGTAGAATCTGGAGAGCTCTCGCTCATAAGTTTTATAGACCCAACGTGGTGCCTGTGCCAATTTAGACCGGACGATTGTGCCGGATTTAAAAATGGGAATGTTATTTTTTACATTGGTTCCAGTCACTCTCAAACCCACAGGAATCGGGTTCCTTGATTTCACTGGACCAAAACATTGTTGATATATTTAAAGTACAACCATGAGCTTTACTATCAACCTGAAGGTAAGCATGGGTTAACAGTCTAAAATATGACCTATTAGAGATGTGTCACTGAAAGCCGATATAAGAGCTGATTTACTGCCCTCCGACCTTGCTAACGATGCAAACTATGGCCCTTAATGAGTCTTAACAAGCTTTACAAGAATCTACTTGTTTATGGAGCAACTTGATTGACATGTCAAACAAATGGAAAGAAACTAAACCAGTCAGTTTAGAGATGAGGAATTGGATCTGTCCCCTTTCCAGTCTACAGGACCTTATCAGCAGTGCACTAATGTACTGGAGTGAACTTTGAAGTGGCCCTAATGGGCTTCATGGAGCCAGGTCTGTATTAGAGGTGTGAGTGGAGTGGAGCCTGGCTAGAGCCTGGAGACTGGGGTCTGGAGGCTAGAGGCTAGAGGCTGGGGGTCTGGAGCATTTGGTCTGGGGGCTAGAGGCTGGGTTCTGGAGACTTTGGTCTGGAGGCTAGAGGCTAGAGGCTGGGGTCTGGAGCATTTGGTCTGGGGGCTAGAGGCTGGGGGTCTGGAGTCTTTGGTCTGGAGGCTAGAGGCTAGAGACTGGGGTCTGGAGCCTTTGGTCTGGAGGCTAGAGTCTGGGGTCTGGAGCCTGGAGCCTTTGGTCTGGAGGCTAGAGGCTGAGGTCTGGAGCATTTGGTCTGGGGGCTAGAGGCTGGGGGTCTGGAGTCTTTGGTCTGGAGGCTAGAGGCTAGAGGCTGGGGGTCTGGAGCCTTGGTCTGGAGACTAGAGGCTAGAGGTCTGGAGCCTTTGGTCTGGAGGCTAGAGGCTGGGGTCTGGAGCCTTTGGTCTGGAGGCTAGAGGCTGGGGTCTGGAGGCTTTGGTCTGGAGGCTGTATGGAGGCAGTGGTCTGGGAGCCGGGGTATGAAGCAGTGTGACCCATCATGTTTAATGATTATGTTTAATGGTGGCTGTTCGGAGCACAGTGGGCCCCTCGTCCTCCACTCTGGATGTGTTTATTTATGTCCTATCGACCCACGACCCACGGTCACATCGACCCACGGCAAACAGAGATCCTATCGGACAACAGAGATCTTATTGACCGACGGCCAACAGAGATCCTATCGGCAAAACAGAGATCTTATTGACCCACGGCCAACAGAGATCCTATCGGCCAACAGAGATTTTATTGACCCATGGCAAACAGAGATCCTATTGGCCAACAGAGATCTTATTGACCCATGGCCAACAGAGATCATATCGGCCAACAGAGATCTTTTTGACCCAAGGCTAACAGAGATCCTATTGGCCAACAGAGATCTTATTGACCCACGGCAAACAGAGAAAAAGATGAATGCAGCGGAGGATCTGGCTTTTCCATCTTGATCCACTTATTTTATATTGGATCTCTCCCTCATCTTCTCTACTGATAAATGCTTTCTTTTGACTTTAACTCAGTCTTCTTCTTCGTCTTCTTCTTCTTCCGCTTCTTCTTCTTCTTCTTCTTCTTCTTCTTCCGCTTCTTCTTCTTCTTCGTCTTCCGCTTCTTTGTCTTCTTCTTATTCCTCTTCTTCCTCTTCTTCTTATTCCTCTTCTTCTTCTTCTTCTTATTCCTCTTCTTCTTCTTCTTCTTCTTCTTCTTCTTCTCCCTCTTCTTCTTCTTCTTCTTCTTCTTCTCCCTCTTCTTCTTCTTCTTCTTCTTCTTCCTCTTCTTCTTCTTCTTCCTCTTCTTCTTCGTCTTCCTCTTCTTCCTCTTCTTCTTCTTCCTCTTCTTCTTCTTCTTCCTCTTCTTCTTCGTCTTCCTCTTCTTCCTCTTCTTCTTCTTATTCCTCTTCTTCTTCTTCTTCTTCCGCTTCTTCTTCTTCTTCTTCTTCTTCCGCTTCTTCTTCTTCTTCTTCGTCTTCCGCTTCTTCGTCGTCTTCTTATTCCTCTTCTTCCTCTTCTTCTTCTTCTTCGTCTTCCGCTTCTTCGTCGTCTTCTTATTCCTCTTCTCCCTCTTCTTCTTCTTCGTCTTCCTCTTCTTCCTCTTCTTCGTCTTCCTCTTCTTCCTCTTCTTCTTCCTCTTCTTCTTATTCCTCTTCTTCTTCATCATCTTCTTCCTCTTCTTCTTATTCCTCTTCTTCTTATTCCTCTTCTTCTTCTTCATCATCATCTTTTTCTTCCTCTTCTTCTTTTTCTTCTTCTGTCAGGTCCCGATGGATGGAGGCTTTATTAGGTGACAATTATTTCTCCCGGGCCAGGCCGTATCCTCTCTCCTCTCATCCGTGTCTCCGGATCACTCCAGAAGCTCTTACACAACTGTGGAAAAGACAGGGATTGTTCCTGTAAGCATGACAGAATGGAAAAGCAGCTCCAACATTCCTAGCAGGGCAAAGTCAAGCCCATCGTTGTCTTTGTCATGCAGGTGAAAGAGGACCCAAAAGCGACTTAACAGAAACAGAGTTTATTTAAGTCCAAACAGGGAATAACAGAAATCCTCTAGTCTGTAGAGGGGAATAACTGGAGAAGCGGCCACAGACTGCAGGTCGCTTCGGGTAGGCGCAGGCCGTAGTAGACAGAGACACCTGCTCACACGCAGCATCTGATGAAGGCAAAAAACACGACAGGACAGGGCGAAACACAATCACAGCATGGTGAATACAAAACAAGGAACCGACGGGACAGGAACGGAACACAAAGGAATAAATAGGGACTCTAATCAGGGAAAGGATCGGGAACAGGTGTGGGAAGACTAAATGATGATTAGGGGGAATAGGAACAGCTGGGAGCAGGAACGGAACGATAGAGAGAAGAGAGAGCGAGAGAGTGAGAGGGGGAGGGGGAGAGAGAGGGATAGAAAGAGGGAAAGAACCCAATAAGACCAGCAGAGGGAAACGAACAGAATGGGGAGCACAGGGACAAGACATGATAATAAATGACAAACATGACAGTACCCCCACTCACCGAGCGCCTCCTGGCGCACTCGAGGAGGAATCCTGGCGGCAACGGAGGAAATCATCGATGAGTGAACGGTCCAGCACGTCCGAGATGGAACCCAACTCCTCTCCTCAGGACCGTAACCCTCCCAATCCACTAAGTATTGGTGACCCCGTCCCGAGAACGCATGTCCATGATCTTATGTACCTTGTAAATAGGTGCGCTCTCGACAAGGACGGGAGGGGGAGGGAAGACGAACGGGGGTGCGAAGAAAGGGCTTAACACAGGAGACATGGAAGACAGGATGGACGCGACGAAGATGTCGCGGAAGAAGCAGTCGCACAGCGACAGGATTGACGACCTGGGAGACACGGAACGGACCAATGAACCGCGGAGTCAACTTACGAGAAGCTGTCGTAAGAGGAAGGTTGCGAGTGGAAAGCCACACTCTCTGGCCGCAACAATACCTTGGACTCTTAATCCTGTGTTTATTGGCGGCTCTCACCGTCTGTGCCCTGTAACGGCAAAGTGCAGACCTCACCCTCCTCCAGGTGCGCTCACAACGTTGGACAAACGCTTGAGCGGAGGGAACGCTGGACTCGGCAAGCTGGGATGAGAACAGAGGAGGCTGGTAACCCAGACTACTCTGAAACGGAGATAACCCGGTAGCAGACGAAGGAAGCGAATTGTGAGCGTATTCTGCCCAGGGAGCTGTTCTGCCCAAGACGCAGGGTTTCTGAAAGAAAGGCTGCGTAGTATGCGACCAATCGTCTGATTGGCCCTCTCTGCTGACCGTTAGACTGGGGATGAAACCCGGAAGAGAGACTGACGGACGCACCAATCAAACGACAGAACTCCCTCCAAAACTGTGACGTGAATTGCGGGCCTCTGTCTGAAACGGCGTCTAACGGAAGGCCATGAATTCTGAATACATTCTCAATAATGATTTGTGCCGTCTCCTTAGCGGAAGGAAGTTTAGCGAGGGGAATGAAATGTGCCGCCTTAGAGAACCTATCGACAACCGTAAGAATCACAGTCTTCCCCGCAGACAAAGGCAGACCGGTAATGAAGTCTAAGGCGATGTGAGACCATGGTCGAGAAGGAATGGGGAGCGGTCTGAGACGACCGGCAGGAGGAGAGTTACCCGACTTAGTCTGCGCGCAGTCCGAACAAGCAGCCACGAAACGGCGCGTGTCACGCTCCTGAGTCGGCCACCAAAAGCGCTGGCGAATAGACGCAAGAGTGCCTCGAACACCGGGATGACCAGCTAACTTGGCAGAGTGAGCCCACTGAAGAACAGCCAGACGAGTGGAAACAGGAACGAAAAGGAGGTTACTAGGACAAGCGCGCGGCGACGCAGTGTGCGTGAGTGCTTGCTTAACCTGTCTTTCAATTCCCCAGACTGTTAACCCGACAACACGCCCATAAGGAAGAATCCCCTCGGGATCAGTAGAAGCCACAGAAGAACTAAACAGACGGGATAAGGCATCAGGCTTGGTGTTCTTGCTACCCGGACGGTAAGAAATCACAAACTCGAAATGAGCGAAAAACAACGCCCAACGAGCTTGACGGGCATTAAGTCGTTTGGCAGAACGGATGTACTCAAGGTTCTTATGGTCTGTCCAAACGACAAAAGGAACGGTCGCCCCCTCCAACCACTGTCGCCATTCGCCTAGGGCTAAGCGGATGGCGAGCAGTTCACGGTTACCCACATCATAGTTGCGCTCAGATGGCGACAGGCGATGAGAAAAATAAGCGCAAGGATGAACCTTATCGTCAGACTGGAAGCGCTGGGATAGAATGGCTCCCACGCCTACCTCTGAAGCGTCAACCTCGACAATGAATTGTCTAGTGACGTCAGGAGTAACGAGGATAGGAGCGGACGTAAAACGTTCTTTAAGAAGATCAAAAGCTCCCTGGGCGGAACCGGACCACTTAAAACACGTCTTGACAGAAGTAAGAGCTGTGAGAGGGGCAGCAACTTGACCGAAATTACGAATGAAACGCCGATAGAAATTAGCGAAACCTAAAAAGCGCTGCAACTCGACACGTGACCTTGGAACGGGCCAATCACTGACAGCTTGGACCTTAGCGGAATCCATCTGAATGCCTTCAGCGGAAATAACGGAACCGAGAAAAGTAACGGAGGAGACATGAAAAGAGCACTTCTCAGCCTTTACGTAGAGACAATTCTCTAAAAGGCGCTGTAGAACACGTCGAACGTGCTGAACATGAATCTCGAGTGACGGAGAAAAAATCAGGATATCGTCAAGATAGACAAAAACAAAGATGTTCAGCATGTCTCTCAGAACATCATTAACTAATGCCTGAAAAACAGCTGGCGCATTGGCGAGACCGAACGGCAGAACCCGGTACTCAAAATGCCCTAACGGAGTGTTAAACGCCGTTTTCCACTCGTCCCCCTCTCTGATGCGCACGAGATCGTAAGCGTTACGAAGGTCCAACTTAGTAAAGCACCTGGCTCCCTGCAGAATCTCGAAGGCTGATGACATAAGGGGGAAGCGGATAACGATTCTTAACCGTTATGTCATTCAGCCCTCGATAATCCACGCAGGGCGCAGAGTACCGTCCTTCTTCTTAACAAAAGAACCCCGCCCCGGCCGGAGAAGAAGAAGGCACTATGGTACCGGCGTCAAGAGACACAGACAAATAATCCTCGAGAGCCTTACGTTCGGGAGCCGACAGAGAGTATAGTCTACCTCGAGGAGGAGTGGTCCCCGGAAGGAGATCAATACTACAATCATACGACCGGTGAGGAGGAAGGGAGTTGGCTCGGGACCGACTGAAGACCGTGCGCAGATCATGATATTCCTCCGGCACTCCTGTCAAATCGCCAGGTTCCTCCTGAGAAGTAGGGACAGAAGAAACGGGAGGGATGGCAGACATTAAACACTTCACATGACAAGAAACGTTCCAGGATAGGATAGAATTACTAGACCAATTAATAGAAGGATTATGACATACTAGCCAGGGATGACCCAAAACAACAGGTGTAAACGGTGAACGGAAAATCAAAAAGAAATAGTCTCACTGTGGTTACCAGATACTGTGAGAGTTAAAGGTAGTGTCTCAAATTTGATACTGGGAAGATGACTACCATCTAAGGCAAACATGGGCGTAGGCCTGTCTAACGGTCTGAAAGGAATGTTATGTTTCCGAACCCATGCTTCGTCCATGAAACAACCCTCAGCCCCAGAGTCAATCAAGGCACTGCATGTAGCACCCGAACCGGTCCAGCGTAGATGGACCGACATAGTAGTACAAGATCTAGATGAAGGGACCTGAGTAGTAGCGCTCACCAGTAGCCCTCCGCTTACTGATGGGCTCTGGCCTCTTACTGGACATGAATTAACAAAATGTCCAGCAACTCCGCAATAGAGGCACAGGCGGTTGGTGATCCTCCGTTCCCTCTCCTTAGTCGAGATGCGAATCCCTCCCAGCTGCATGGGCTCAGTCTCAAAGCCAGAGGAGGGAGATGGTTGCGATGCGGAGCAGGAAACACCGTTGATGCGAGCTCTCTTCCACGAGCCCGGTGACGAAGATCTACCCGTCGTTCTATGCGGATGGCGAGAGCAATCAAAGAGTCCACATCTGATGGAACCTCCCGGAGAGAATCTCATCCTTAACCACTGCGTGGAGTCCCTCCAGAAAACGAGCGAGCAGCGCCGGCTCGTTCCACTCACTAGAGGCAGCAAGAGTGCGAAACTCAATAGAATAATCCGTTATGGACCGTTCACCTTGGCATAAGGAAGCCAGGGCCCTAGAAGCCTCCCTACCAAAAACTGAACGGTCAAAAACCTGAATCATCTCCTCTTTAAAGTTCTGGAACTTGTTAGAGCAATCAGCCCTTGCCTCCCAGATAGCTGTGCCCCATTCTCGAGCCCGGCCAGTAAGGAGTGAAATGACGTAAGCAACCCGAGCTCTCTCTCTAGAGTATGTGTTGGGTTGGAGAGAGAACACAATCTCACACTGCGTGAGAAAGGAGCGGCATTCAGTGGGCTGCCCGGAGTAGCAAGGTGGGTTATTAACCCTAGGTTCTGGAGGCTCGGCAGGCCAGGAAGTAACAGGTGGCACGAGACGTAGACTCTGGAACTGTCCAGAGAGGTCGGAAACCTGAGCGGCCAGGTTCTCCACGGCATGGCGAGCAGCAGACAATTCCTGCTCGTGTCTGCCGAGCATGGCTCCTTGGATCTCGACGGCAGTGTAACGAGCGTCTGAAGTCGCTGGGTCCATTCCTTGGTCGGTTCCTTCTGTCATGCAGGTGAAAGAGGACCCAAAAGCGACTTAACAGAAACAGAGTTTATTTAAGTCCAAACAGGGAATAACAGAAATCCTCTAGTCTGTAGAGGGAATAACTGGAGAAGCGGCCACAGACTGCAGGTCGCTTCGGGTAGGCGCAGGCCGTAGTAGACAGAGACACCTGCTCACACGCAGCATCTGATGAAGGCAAAAACACGACAGGACAGGGCGAAACACAATCACAGCATGGTGAATACAAAACAAGGAACCGACGGGACAGGAACGGAACACAAAGGAATAAATAGGGACTCTAATCAGGGGAAAGGATCGGGAACAGGTGTGGGAAGACTAAATGATGATTAGGGGAATAGGAACAGCTGGGAGCAGGAACGGAACGATAGAGAGAAGAGAGAGCGAGAGAGTGAGAGGGGAAGGGGGAGAGAGAGGGATAGAAAGAGGGAAAGAACCCAATAAGACCAGCAGAGGGAAACGAACAGAATGGGGAGCACAGGGACAAGACATGATAATAAATGACAAACATGACAGTCTTGGCTGGGAGAGACATGAACTGCCATGGATGCTTTGTATTTTCCCTGGCTGCGCCAAATCTTTTTCTAAGAGTTAGAGGGATCGTGTATCAAGCTGATAAACAAGGTCTACCTTTTTTTTGCAGTGCAATGACGGCACGGTGCAGGGTAGTTTGACCCCTGACCTCTGTCAATGGTTTATTTACTGGTTACTGGACATCATTCTTTGTGTCTCTCACCGCATAGCAGATCAGTTTGTGGTCTCCTCACATGGTAAATTAGTTTGGGGATTTTGTAGTCAACAACTAAATCAGAGTCCTGTTGACCAGAAACACACGGCTGTAAGGGGACAGAGAGCGAGTCAGAGTCCTGTTGAGCAGAAACACACGGCTGTAAGGGGACAGAGAGCGAGTCAGAGTCCTGTTGAGCAGAAACACACGGCTGTAAAGGGACAGAGAGAGAGTCAGAGTCCTGTTGAGCAGAAACACACGGCTGTAAGGGGATAGAGAGCGAGTCAGAGTCCTGTTGATCAGAAACACACGGCTGTAAGGGGACAGAGAGCGAGTCAGAGTCCTGTTGAGCAGAAACACACGGCTGTAAGGGGACAGAGAGCGAGTCAGAGTCCTGTTGATCAGAAACACACGGCTGTAAGGGGACAGAGAGCGAGTCAGAGTCCTGTTGAGCAGAAACACACGGCTGTAAGGGGACAGAGAGCGAGTCAGAGTCCTGTTGATCAGAAACACATGGCTGTAAGGGGACAGAGAGAGCGAGTCAGAGTCCTGTTGATCAGAAACACACGGCTGTAAGGGGACAGAGAGCGAGTCAGAGTCCTGTTGTGCAGAAACACACGGCTGTAAGGGGACAGAGAGCGAGTCAGAGTCCTGTTGATCAGAAACACACGGCTGTAAGGGGACAGAGAGCGAGTCAGAGTCCTGTTGAGCAGAAACACACGGCTGTAAGGGGACAGAGAGCGAGTCAGAGTCCTGTTGAGCAGAAACACACGGCTGTAAGGGGACAGAGAGCGAGTCAGAGTCCTGTTGATCAGAAACACACGGCTGTAAGGGGACAGAGAGCGAGTCAGAGTCCTGTTGAGCAGAAACACACGACTGTAAGGGGACAGAGAGCGAGTCAGAGTCCTGTTGATCAGAAACACACGGCTGTAAGGGGACAGAGAGCGAGTCAGAGTCCTGTTGATTAGAAACACACGGCTGTAAGGGGACAGAGAGCGAGTCAGAGTCCTGTTGAGCAGAAACACACGGCTGTAAGGGGACAGAGAGTGAGTCAGAGTCCTGTTGATCAGAAACACACGGCTGTAAGGGGACAGAGAGCGAGTCAGAGTCCTGTTGAGCAGAAACACACGGCTGTAAGGGGACAGAGAGCGAGTCAGAGTCCTGTTGAGCGGAAACACACGGCTGTAAGGGGACAGAGAGCGAGTCAGAGTCCTGTTGAGCGGAAACACACGGCTGTAAGGGGACAGAGAGCGAGTCAGAGTCCTGTTGATCAGAAACACACTGCTGTAAGGGGACAGAGAGCGAGTCAGAGTCCTGTTGAGCAGAAACACACGGCTGTAAGGGGACAGAGAGCGAGTCAGAGTCCTGTTGTGCAGAAACACACGGCTGTAAGGGGACAGAGAGCGAGTCAGAGTCCTGTTGAGCAGAAACACACGGCTGTAAGGGGACAGAGAGCGAGTCAGAGTCCTGTTGAGCAGAAACACACGGCTGTAAGGGGACAGAGAGCGAGTCAGAGTCCTGTTGAGCAGAAACACACGGCTGTAAGGGGACAGAGAGCGAGTCAGAGTCCTGTTGATCAGAAACACACGGCTGTAAGGGGACAGAGAGCGAGTCAGAGTCCTGTTGAGCAGAAACACACGGCTGTAAGGGGACAGAGAATGAGTCAGAGTCCTGTTGAGCAGAAACACACGGCTGTAAAGGGACAGAGAGCGAGTCAGAGTCCTGTTGAGCAGAAACACACGGCTGTAAAGGGACAGAGAGCGAGTCAGAGTCCTGTTGATCAGAAACACACGGCTGTAAGGGGACAGAGAGAGCGAGTCAGAGTCCTGTTGAGCAGAAACACACGGCTGTAAGGGGACAGAGAGCGAGTCAGAGTCCTGTTGATCAGAAACACACTGCTGTAAGGGGACAGAGAGCGAGTCAGAGTCCTGTTGAGCAGAAACACACGGCTGTAAGGGGACAGAGAGCGAGTCAGAGTCCTGTTGTGCAGAAACACACGGCTGTAAGGGGACAGAGAGCGAGTCAGAGTCCTGTTGAGCAGAAACACACGGCTGTAAGGGGACAGAGAGCGAGTCAGAGTCCTGTTGAGCAGAAACACACGGCTGTAAGGGGACAGAGAGCGAGTCAGAGTCCTGTTGAGCAGAAACACACGGCTGTAAGGGGACAGAGAGCGAGTCAGAGTCCTGTTGATCAGAAACACACGGCTGTAAGGGGACAGAGAGCGAGTCAGAGTCCTGTTGAGCAGAAACACACGGCTGTAAGGGGACAGAGAATGAGTCAGAGTCCTGTTGAGCAGAAACACACGGCTGTAAGGGGACAGAGAGCGAGTCAGAGTCCTGTTGATCAGAAACACACGGCTGTAAGGGGACAGAGAGCGAGTCAGAGTCCTGTTGAGCAGAAACACACGGCTGTAAAGGGACAGAGAGCGAGTCAGATCTGGGTTCAAAAACTATTTGAAATGTTTTGAATACTTTTAGCGTTTGATTTAGCCTGACTGAAGTGCCTGGTTTGTGATCATTCTATTGGTTCCATTCACTTCCTGTGACACGGCGGGTAGTCGGCATCACTGTGAGCCAGGCTGGGTCGCCATGAGGGCTCTGGTGGCTTTGGTTCTGTGGGACACAGTTTCTCAGCTGCGGGAGAACTTGGGGCACTGCAGCCGGGCAAAAATGGCAGGCTCAAACTGAGCCCACATTACAGACTGACGCTGGGAGTGGGACCCTCCATAACAAATCAGGGCACCGCTCAAATAATTGAAAATATCAATGTCAGATATTTTCAAAAAAGTCAAATATTTCTACGACGGGCAAGAGTCCCCCAAGAGTCAATGTGTGAAACCTAAGCTTATATCATTGTTCACACGGGGGATGATTTCCCCTTTGATGCACTTTTCTCTCTACGTGGATCTTGACCATGAACTTAAAGTATAGATCCACAGACAATCACTCTGGACAATAGGAATACCTACAGTTGAAGTCGGAAGTTTACATATACCTTAGCCAGGTACAATTATCTCCGTTTTCAATCATACCTGACATTTAACGTTTCGGGTAGCCTTCCACAAGCTTCCCACAATAAGTTGGGTGAATTCTGGCCCATTCCTCCTGACAGAGCTGGTGTAACTGAGTCAGGTTTGTAGGCCTCCTTGCTCGCACACACTATTTTTAGTTCTGCCCACAAATGTTCTATTGAGGTCAGGGATTTGTGATGGCCACTCCAATACCTTGACTCTGTTGTCCTTAAGCCATTTTGCCAGAACTTTGGAAGTATGCTTGGGGTCATTGTCATTGGCCATTTGGATGTTGGAGTCGAAGTGGGGCGGGGCACAATTGGCCCAGCATCGTCCGGGGTTGGCCATCATTGTAAATAAGAATTTGTTCTTAATTGAATTAAATTAAATAACTGTTCAAATGAAAATAAAACAAAATTGTTTGTACAGATGAACGTGGAACCTTCAGTTATTTGGAAATTGCTCCTCAGGATGAACCAGACTTGTGGAGGTCTTGGCTGATTTCTTTTGATTTTCCCATGATGTCAAGAAAAGAGGAACTGAGTTTGAAGGTAGGCCTTGAAATGCATCCACAGGTACACCTCCAGTTGACTCAAATGATGTCAATTAGCCTATAAGAAGCTTCTACAGCCATGACATAATTTTCTGGAATTTTCCAAACTGTTTAAAGGCACAGTAAACTGGAATTGTGATACAGTGAATTTTAAGTGAAATCATCTGTCTGTAAACAATTGTTGGAAAAATTACTTGTGCCATGTAACTTGTCAAAACTATAGATTGTTAACAATACATTTGTGGAGTGGTTGAAAAACAAATTTTAATGACTCCAACCTAAGTGT
>NC_060173.1:6683475-6695975 GCF_021184085.1 Oncorhynchus gorbuscha
ACATCACTTATGGGATTAATTGGTAACCCACCACTTATGGGATTAATTGGTAACCCATCATTTATGGGATTAATTGGTAACCCAACACTTATGGGATTAATTGGTAACACATCACTTATGGGATTAATTGGTAACCCACCACTTATGGGATTAATTGGTAACCCATCATTTATGGGATTAATTGGTAACACATCACTTATGGGATTAATTGGTAACCCACCACTTATGGGATTAATTGGTAACCCATCATTTATGGGATTAATTGGTAACCCAACACTTATGGGATTAATTGGTAACCCATCACTTATGGGATTAATTGGTAACCCATTACTTATGGGATTAATTGGTAACCCATCACTTATGGGATTAATTGGTAACCCATCACTTATGGGATTAACACATAAACAAACATGACAATAATTCACTGTGGTAATTAAATGACAATTCTCCTGCCGATGTTCTCTGCATTGCGCATTTCATAAAGAGTGAAAAAATGTTAAGTAAAAATCAATACATAATAGTAAAATAGGGTTATCCAAACAATAATTACATCCCTAGAGCAGTACATAATATACATACATACATACATACATACATACATACATACATACATACATACATACATACATACATACATACATACATACATACATACATACATACATACATACATACTGTCAGGACCCGGTTACAAACCCGGGTCTCCGGAGTGAGAAACAGTCACTAAACCAACTGAGCCACGAATAGTCGGCAGAACCCAGAAGATGAGGCAGACACAGCAGTACTTGAGACGGTGTATTTAATGAAGTAAAAAGTGAAGTTCTTCAGGAAAACATGTAACTCCACAACCTCAAAAGAAATCCTACAAGAACAAAGGTAATCTTCCAAGACAAAAAGGTAATTCCACAAGGTGGAAGGTAAAGCACAAAAAAGCCTCAAAAGATACTCAAAAACAAACAAACAAGAACAAAAAAAACAGAATTCCACAACAGAGTCCACCGGGATCAACAAGAGTTCACAGAGTACTAGGGCTGGGTGCTAACATACAAACACAGAGCAAAGAACAGAGGAAAACAAAGGGTTCAAATACAATCAGGGGAAACGTCTCCTCATGACTACATAATACCAGGGTATATCTGGTGGTCTGTCTCCTCATGACTACATAATACCAGGGTATATCTGGTCTGTCTCCTCATGACTACATAATACCAGGGTATATCTGGTCTGTCTCCTCATGACTACATAATACCAGGGTATATCTGGTGGTCTGTCTCCTCATCACTACATAATACCAGGGTATATCTGGTCTGTCTCCTCATGACTACATAATACCAGGGTATATCTGGTGGTCTGTCTCCTCCTGACTACATAATACCAGGGTATATCTGGTCTGTCTCCTCATGACTACATAATACCAGGGTATATCTGGTCTGTCTCCTCATGACTACATAATACCAGGGTATATCTGGTGGTCTGTCTCCTCCTGACTACATAATACCAGGGTATATCTGGTGGTCTGTCTCCTCATGACTACATAATACCAGGGTATATCTGGTGGTCTGTCTCCTCATGACTACATAATACCAGGGTATATCTGGTCTGTCTCCTCATGACTACATAATACCAGGGTATATCTGGTCTGTCTCCTCATGACTACATAATACCAGGGTATATCTGGTGGTCTGTCTCCTCATCACTACATAATACCAGGGTATATCTGGTCTGTCTCCTCATGACTACATAATACCAGGGTATATCTGGTGGTCTGTCTCCTCCTGACTACATAATACCAGGGTATATCTGGTCTGTCTCCTCCTGACTACATAATACCAGGGTATATCTGGTGGTCTGTCTCCTCATGACTACATAATACCAGGGTATATCTGGTCTGTCTCCTCATGACTACATAATACCAGGGTATATCTGGTCTGTCTCCTCATGACTACATAATACCAGGGTATATCTGGTGGTCTGTCTCCTCATGACTACATAATACCAGGGTATATCTGGTGGTCTGTCTCCTCATGACTACATAATACCAGGGTATATCTGGTCTGTCTCCTCATGACTACATAATACCAGGGTATATCTGGTCTGTCTCCTCATGACTACATAATACCAGGGTATATCTGGTGGTCTGTCTCCTCATGACTACATAATACCAGGGTATATCTGGTCTGTCTCCTCATGACTACATAATACCAGGGTATATCTGGTCTGTCTCCTCATGACTACATAATACCAGGGTATATCTGGTCTGTCTCCTCATGACTACATAATACCAGGGTATATCTGGTGGTCTGTCTCCTCATGACTACATAATACCAGGGTATATCTGGTCTGTCTCCTCATGACTACATAATACCAGGGTATATCTGGTCTGTCTCCTCATGACTACATAATACCAGGGTATATCTGGTGGTCTGTCTCCTCATCACTCAGCTACATAATACCAGGGTATATCTGGTCTGTCTCCTCATGACTACATAATACCAGGGTATATCTGGTGGTCTGTCTCCATAATACCAGGGTATATCTGGTGGTCTGTCTCCTCATGACTACATAATGCCAGGGTATATCTGGTGGTCTGTCTCCTCATCACTCAGCCACATAGTGCCAGTATGGCCGGGGTCACAGCCTGCCTCATTAATACACGGGCTGAGGTGTGTTTTTGGTTTGACCAAAAGTCCTCAGTTAGTAAAACAAGGAACATTCGGACAAGTGGTGACATTTTGCACGGTCAACACAACGAAAAAGGCTAATTTGGGCATAGGGGTTAGATTAGATTTAGGGGTTATGTTTAGGGTTAGAATAAGAGTTAGGGGTTAGGTTTAGGGTTAGAATAAGAGTTAGGGGTTAGGTTTAGGGTTAGGGTTAGAATAAGAGTTAGGGGTCAGGGTTAGGATAAGAGTTAGGGGTTAGGTTTAGGGTTATGTTTAGGGTTAGGGTTTAGGGTTAGGGGTTAGGTTTAGGGTTTGGGGTTAGGTTTAGGGTTAGGGGTTAGGTTTAGGGTCAGGGGTTAGGTTTAGGGTTAGGGGTTAGGTTTAGGGTTCGGGTTAGAGTTAGGGGTTATGTTTAGGGTTAGAATTAGGGGTTAAGTTTATTTTTTAAATATTTTATTTCACCTTTATTTAACCAGGTAGGCTAGTTGAGAACAAGTTCTCATTTGCAACTGCGACCTGGCCAAGATAAAGCATAGCAGTGTGAACAGACAACACAGAGTTACAATAATTAAAGAGTAAGAGTAAACAATTAACAATTCAATAACACAGTAGAAAAAAAGGCGAGTCTATATACATTGTGTGCAAAAGGCATGAGGAGGTAGGCGAATAATTACAATTTTGCAGATTAACACTGGAGTGATAAATGATCAGATGGTCATATACAGGTAGAGATATTGGTGTGCAAAAGAGCAGAAAAGTAAATAAATAAAACAGTATGGGGATGAGGTAGGTGAAAATGGGCGGGCTATTTACCAATAGACTATGTACAGCTGCAGCGATCGGTTAGCTGCTCAGATAGCTGATGTTTGAAGTTGGTGAGGGAGATAAAAGTCTCCAGCGATTTTTGCAATTCATTCCAGTCACAGGCAGCAGAGTACTGGAACGAAAGGTGGCCAAATGAGGTGTTGGCTTTAGGGATGATCAATGAGATACACCTGTTGGAGCGCGTGCTACGGATGGGTGTTGCCATCGTGACCAGTGAACTGAGATAAGGCGGAGCTTTACCTAGCATGGACTTGTAGATGACCTGGAGCCAGTGGGTCTGGCGACGAATATGTAGCGAGGGCCAGCCGACTAGAGCATACAAGTCGCAGTGGTGGGTGGTATAAGGTGCTTTCGTGACAAAACGGATGGCACTGTGATAGACTGCATCCAGTTTGCTGAGTAGAGTGTTGGAAGCCATTTTGTAGATGACATCGCCAAAGTCGAGGATCGGTAGGATAGTCAGTTTTACTAGGGTAAGCTTGGCGGCATGAGTGAAAGAGGCTTTGTTGCGGAATAGAAAGCCGACTCTTGATTTGATTTTCGATTGCAGATGTTTGATATGAGTCTGGAAGGAGAGTTTGCAGTCTAGCCAGACACCTAGGTACTTATAGATGTCCACTTATTCAAGGTCGGAACCATCCAGGGTGGTGATGCTAGTCGGGCATGCGGGTGCAGGCAGCGATCGGTTGAAAAGCATGCATTTGGTTTTACTAGCGTTTAAGAGCGTGTTGTATGGCATTGAAGCTCGTTTGGAGGTTAGATAGCACAGTGTCCAATGACGGGCCGAAAGTATATAGAATGGTGTCGTCTGCGTAGAGGTGGATCAGGGAATCACCCGCAGCAAGAGCAACATCATTGATATATACAGAGAAAAGAGTCGGCCCGAGAATTGAACCCTGTGGCACCCCCATAGAGACGGCCAGAGGACCGGACAGCATGCCCTCCGATTTGACACACTGAACTCTGTCTGCAAAGTAATTGGTGAACCAGGCAAGGCAGTCATCCGAAAAACCGAGGCTACTGAGTCTGCCGATAAGAATATGGTGATTGACAGAGTCGAAGGCCTTGGCAAGGTCGATGAAGACGGCTGCACAGTACTGTCTTTTATGGATGGAGGTTATGATGTCATTTAGTACCTTGAGCGTGGCTGAGGTGCACCCGTGACCAGCTCGGAAACCAGATTGCACAGCGGAGAAGGTACGGTGGGATTCGAGATGGTCAGTGACCTGTTTGTTGACTTCGCTTTCGAAGACCTTAGATAGGCAGGGCAGGATGGATATAGGTCTGTAACAGTTTGGGTCCAGGGTGTCTCCCCCTTTGAAGATGGGGATGACTGCCGCAGCTTTCCAATCCTTGGGGATCTCGGACGATATGAAAGAGAGGTTGAACAGGCTGGTAATAGGGGTTGCGACAATGGCGGCGGATAGTTTCAGAAATAGAGGGTCCAGATTGTCAAGCCCAGCTGATTTGTACGGGTCCAGGTTTTGGAGCTCTTTCAGAACATCTGCTATCTGGATTTGGGTAAAGGAGAACCTGGAGAGGCTTGGGCGAGGAGCTGCGGGGGGGGGAGCTGTTGGCCGAGGTTGGAGTAGCCAGGCGGAAGGCATGGCCAGCCGTTGAGAAATGCTTATTGAAGTTGAGAGCTGGGCAGCTGGGAAGAGGTGCTCTTGTTCTCCATGGACTTCACAGTGTCCCAGAACGTTTTGGAGTTGGAGCTACAGGATGCTAGGTTTAGGGTTAGGGGTTAGGTTTAGGGTTAGAATTCGGGGTTAGGGGTTAGGTTTAGGGTTAGGGGTTAGGTTTAGGGTTCGGGTTAGAGTTAGGGGTTAGGTTTAGGGTTAGTGTTAGAATTAGAGTTAGGGGTTAGGTTTAGGGTTAGGGGTTAGGGTTAGGGGTTAGGTTTAGGGTTAGGGGTTAGGTTTAGGGTTCGGGTTAGAGTTAGGGGTTAGGTTTAGGGTTAGGGGTTAGGTTTAGGGTTAGGGGTTAGGTTTAGGGTTAGGGGTTAGGTTTAGGGTTAGGGGTTAGGTTTAGGGTTAGGGGTTAGGGTTAGGGGTTAGGTTTAGGGTTAGGGGTTAGGTTTAGGGTTCGGGTTAGAGTTAGGGGTTAGGTTTAGGGTTAGGGGTTAGGTTTAGGGTTAGGGGTTAGGTTTAGGGTTCGGGTTAGAGTTAGGGGTTAGGTTTAGGGTTAGGGGTTAGGGGTTAGGTTTAGGGTTAGGGGTTAGGTTTAGGGTTCGGGTTAGAGTTAGGGGTTAGGTTTAGGGTTCGGGTTAGAGGCTAGGGAAAATAGGATTTTGAATGTGAATCAATTGTTTGGTCCCCACAAGGATAGTAAAACAGACGTGTGTGTGTGTGTGTGTGTGTGTGTGTGTGTGTGTGTGTGTGTGTGTGTGTGTGTGTGTGTGTGTGTGTGTGTGTGTGTGTGTGTGTGTGTGTGTGTGTGTGTGTGTGTGTGTGTGTGTGTGCGTGTGTCTTTGTGTCATGTTAAACGTTCCCTTCAGACAGCATCTGTGGTTACAAGGATTTCTCCTTCTATGGAGAACAGGTGTTGAGAACATAAGAGTCAGTATAGAAGTCATGGGAACAATACAGACAGGAGTCTGAGCTAGATAGCCGGCCTACAGTACAGATAAACAAAGACTCACAAGGATCAGGCAGCCAGACATAGGATACAACTCTTAAAGATGCACTCTGGGATATTTAGCGCAACAAATGTGTAACATAATGCACAAATTGGATTCGTAACATATCACAGGAATTGGATGAATTAGTACCCAAAAAACAGAGATGTTCTTTGACTCGTGACTCGACTCCACATCAAAAACTACTGGCTGAAATTATACAAAAGTTTAAGAGTTGTATCTTTAATTTAATTTAATTTCGATTTCATATCAAATCACGAGCACCTCACCAAGTCGTGGGTTACAAGCATCAGACCTACTACTACTGTATGTTTATTCTCTAGCAGAACACGGACAATAGATTATCCATCTTCTTCTATCCAGCATAGATTTTTCCCCACAAACAATCTTGTGAAAAGAGAATAAGATTCATAGTCACAGTTTTAAAATGGATGCTCATAGTAACCATGACTACAGGTGAGACTCCCCCCCACCATGCTGGCAGGTAACTACCACCAGCTTAAACCATACACCCAGGTATAAAACAGGCAACCACATCCACATGTGGGACCCCGGCTACAGGATACCTGAGGTGTGATGCTGCCCTCTTATGGCATCTTAATGCAGCACAGCTCAACACTTATTTTTAATTTGATTGATTGAACTTTTATTTAACTAGGCAAGTTCAGTTAAGAACAAATTCTTATTTACAATTACGCCCTCCCCCCGGTCAAACCTAGACGACGCTGGGACAATTGTGCCCCGCTTGGGACTCCCAATCACATCTGGTTGTGAAACAGCCTGGAATCTAACCAGGGTCTGTAGTGACGCCTCTTGCACTGAGATGCAGTGCCTTAGACCGCCGTGCCACTCCCCTATTGGGGAGTAGTCCCCAGGAATCTATTTAAAATAGTCGCTGAGCATCGGATCCGGGCTTAACGCCGGCCTTCAAAACAACTGTGAACTCAGAAATCTCTGACTTCCGACTTCAGTATTAAAGAAGATGCCGTGTTTTTTTGACACCAAACTCCACAAAGTCCTGCAGGCTGGGTAGTTTTACCTAGTTTTATCTTATCCTGATTATTGTCCAGTCGTGTGGTCCAGTGCTGCAAAGAAAGACCTCGTTAAGCTGCAGTCGGCCCCAGAACAGAGGGGCACGTCTTGCTCTTCATAGTAATCAGAGGGCTGATATAAATACTATACATGCCCAGTCTCTCTTGGCTGAGAGTTGAGACTGACTGCATCACTTGTTGATTTTATAAGAAACATTAACGTGTTGGAAATTCCAAGTTGCATAGTCAACTTACACACAGATCTGACACACACGTACCCCACCAGACATGCCACCAGGGGTCTTTTCACAGTCCTCAGGTCCAGAACACACTTACCCCACCAGACATGCCACCAGGGGTCTTTTCATAGTCCTCAGGTCCAGAACACACGTACCCCACCAGACATGCCACCAGGGGTCTTTTCACAGTCCCCAGGTCCAGAACAAATGCAAGGACACTTACAGTATTATACAGAGACATTAGAGTGCCTTGAACTCCCTTCTGTCTCATATAGTGCAAGTGAACAGCAAACCTGGTTTCACAAAACAAATAAAGCAACACCTCTCCTCCATGTGACCTACTTGTTGTGTGTATGTACTGACGTGTATGTGAAACTGATAGATGACACACACACACACACACACACACACACACACACACACACACACACACACACACACACACACACACACACACACACACACACACACACACACACACACACACACACACACACACACACACACACACACACACACACACACACACACACACACACACACACACATGCACACTACAAGTTCATGTTTTTAAATGTACCAGATGTAAATTGTAATGTCCGTAATGTCTTTTTCCTTATTTGTTGGACCTTAATAAGACTAGCAGTCTCCATTGACGTGGGCCAATGGGGATCCTAGTACATCAAATCAGTGCGTTCAAGACAACTGGGAAAACGAGCTCAGAATGGGAAAAAATCGTTTTGAACGGTCAACCAACTCGGAATTCCAACTCTGACCTCTTTCTAAAGCTCTGACTTTCCGACCTGAAGATCAGATGACGTCATGAGTTCCTGGTTGTCTTGATCGCATCATCACTACAAATTCACCAGTCATCAAACTAGTCGATCGGCCTGTTGTTACAGGCCTATGTATAGGAAATGGTCTCGTTATCGTATTCTACCAGCATCAGAACCACCGCTCGGGTGGAACAAAACAAACGCCAAGGCCGTCTGCCGTTGTTCAGTTTGGCGGGAACATCCGCAGCTCGCGCTCCACGGCGCCGGACCGGCGGGAGACTCCGGCAGCTCTGGACAGGCGGGAGACTCTGGCTGCGCCGGACAGGCAGGAGACTCTGGCTGCGCCGGACAGGCGGGAGACTCTGGCTGCGCCGGACAGGCGGGAGACTCTGGCTGCGCCGGACAGGCGGGAGACTCCGGCAGCTCTGGACAGGCGGGAGACTCCGGCAGCTCTAGACAGGCGGGAGACTCCGGCAGTGCCGGACAGGCGGGAGACTCTGGCTGCGCCGGACAGGCGGGAGACTCCGGCAGCGCCGGACAGGCGGGAGACTCTGGCTGCGCCGGACAGGCGGGAGAATCCGGCAGCGCCGGACAGGCGGAAGGATCCGGCAGCGCCGGACAGTGTAAACGGTTCTTTCAATGATAAAATACAGAAACATTTTCTACAACTTTCGAAGTTTAGTTCATCTTGCGACCTGTCCACTTCCTTCTTGCTTCCCAAAAAAAGGATGGTGACTGACACGATACAAGCGGCGATTTGATTTGTTAAAAATCCCAACATAATACTATCATAAACACATGGAGAGATGAGGACATAAGGTACACTGGGGACCAGGCCTGCTATCATAAACACGATGAGCCTGGGGACATAAAGGCACACTGGGGACCAGGCCTACCATCATAAACACATGGAGAGATGAGGACGTAAGGCACACTGGGGACCAGGCCTACCATCATAAACACATGGAGAGATGAGGACGTAAGGCACACTGGGGACCAGGCCTACTATCATAAACACATGGAGAGATGAGGACGTAAGGCACACTGGGGACCAGGCCTACTATCATAAACACATGGAGAGATGAGGACATAAGACACACTGGGGACCAGGCCTACTATCATAAACACGATGAGCCTGGGGACATAAAGGCACACTGGGGACCAGGCCTACTATCATAAACACATGGAGAGATGAGGACATAAGACACACTGGGGACCAGGCCTACTATCATAAACACATGGAGAGATGAGGACATAAGACACACTGGGGACCAGGCCTACTATTATGAACACGATGAGCCTGGGGACGTATGGCACACTGGGGACCAGGCCTACTATCATAAACACATGGAGAGATGAGGACGTAAGGCACACTGGGGACCAGGCCTACTATCATAAACACATGGAGAGATGAGGACGTAAGGCACACTGGGGACCAGGCCTACTATCATAAACACATGGAGAGATGAGGACATAAGGCACACTGGGGACCAGGCCTACTATCATAAACACGATGAGCCTGGGGACATAAAGGCACACTGGGGACCAGGCCTACTATCATGAACACGATGAGCCTGGGGACGTAAGGCACACTGGGGACCAGGCCTATCTACTATCCTGCATTACCACATAAACACTTGTTAAATGCATCAGAAAAGAAATTCACTACATGGACAATCTTTTTTATAATGCCATTTTTAATGTCATCATTTTTTTTTTCAATACAAATGCACACACACACATACATACATTTATTTTCACCTAAACCACTATTGCAATGAACATCACAATACAAAATAAAACAAAAATATCAGAAGTTGGCTTTCAAAAAGGGGCTACATGCAGGCAGGACACAGGCACGCGCACGCACGCACGCACGCACGCACACACACACACACACACACACACACACACACACACACACACACACTATAGACAGGCCTTTGTACAACATTAAAGAGGTGTGGCTCTAACAATAGGATGTTGAGGGGGGAAGGATGGATTAAGGGAGCGGAGAAGGGAGGGAGTGTGGTAGAAATAGATGGAAGAGCGGAGGGGTAGAGAGGAGGGAGTGTGGTAGAAATAGATGGAAGAGCGGAGGGGTAGAGAGGAGGGAGTGTGGTAGAAATAGATGGAAGAGCGGAGGGGTAGAGAGGAGGGAGTGCGGTAGAAATAGATGGAAGAGCGGAGGGGTAGAGAGGAGGGAGTGCGGTAGAAATAGATGGAAGAGCGGAGGGGTAGAGAGGAGGGAGTGTGGTAGAAATAGATGGAAGAGCGGAGGGGTAGAGAGGAGGGACTGCGGTAGAAATAGATGGAAGAGTGGAGGGGTAGAGAGGATGGAGTGTGGTAGAAATAGATGGAAGAGTGGAGGGGTAGAGAGGAGGGAGTGTGGTAGAAATAGATGGAAGAGCGGAGGGGTAGAGAGGATGGAGTGTGGTAGAAATAGATGGAAGAATGGAGGGGTAGAGAGGATGGAGTGTGGTAGAAATAGATGGAAGAGCGGAGGGGTAGAGAGGATGGAGTGTGGTAGAAATAGATGGAAGAGCGGAGGGGTAGAGAGGATGGAGTGTGGTAGAAATAGATGGAAGAGTGGAGGGGTAGAGAGGAGGGAGTGTGGTAGAAATAGATGGAAGAGTGGAGGGGTAGAGAGGAGGGAGTGTGGTAGAAATAGATGGAAGAGTGGAGGGGTAGAGAGGAGGGAGTGTGGTAGAAATAGATGGAAGAGCGGAGGGGTAGAGAGGAGGGGAGTGTGGTTCTTCGTAGAAATAGATGGAAGAGTGGAGGGGTAGAGAGGATGGAGTGTGGTAGAAATAGATGGAAGAGCGGAGGGGTAGAGAGGATGGAGTGTGGTAGAAATAGATGGAAGAGTGGAGGGGTAGAGAGGAGGGAGTGTGGTAGAAATAGATGGAAGAGTGGAGGGGTAGAGAGGAGGGAGTGTGGTAGAAATAGATGGAAGAGTGGAGGGGTAGAGAGGAGGGAGTGTGGTAGAAATAGATGGAAGAGTGGAGGGGTAGAGAGGAGGGAGTGTGGTAGAAATAGATGGAAGAGTGGAGGGGTAGAGAGGAGGGAGTGTGGTAGAAATAGATGGAAGAGTGGAGGGGTAGAGAGGAGGGAGTGTGGTAGAAATAGATGGAAGAGCGGAGGGGTAGAGAGGAGGGAGTGCGGTAGAAATAGATGGAAGAGCGGAGGGGTAGAGAGGATGGAGTGTGTAGAGAGGAGGGAGTGTGGTAGAAATAGATGGAAGAGCGGAGGGGGTAGAGAGGATGGAGTGTGTAGAGAGGAGGGAGTGTGGTAGAAATAGATGGAAGAGCGGAGGGGTAGAGAGGAGGGAGTGCGGTAGAAATAGATGGAAGAGCGGAGGGGTAGAGAGGAGGGAGTGCGGTAGAAATAGATGGAAGAGCGGAGGGGTAGAGAGGATGGAGTGTGTAGAGAGGAGGGAGTGTGGTAGAAATAGATGGAAGAGCGGAGGGGTAGAGAGGAGGGAGTGCGGTAGAAATAGATGGAAGAGCAGAGGGGTAGAGAGGAGGGAGTGTGGTAGAAATAGATGGAAGAGCGGAGGGGTAGAGAGGATGGAGTGTGGTAGAAATAGATGGAAGAGCGGAGGGGTAGAGAGGAGGGAGTGCGGTAGAAATAGATGGAAGAGCAGAGGGGTAGAGAGGAGGGAGTGTGTAGAGAAATAGATGGAAGAGGAGGTGTAGAGAGGAGGGAGTGTGGTAGAAATAGATGGAAGAGCGGAGGGGTAGAGAGGGAGTGCGGTAGAAATAGATGGAAGAGCGGAGGGGTAGAGAGGAGGGAGTGCGGTAGAAATAGATGGAAGAGCGGAGGGGTAGAGAGGATGGAGTGTGGTAGAAATAGATGGAAGAGCGGAGGGGTAGAGAGGATGGAGTGTGGTAGAAATAGATGGAAGAGCGGAGGGGTAGAGAGGATGGAGTGTGGTAGAAATAGATGGAAGAGCGGAGGGGTAGAGAGGAGGGAGTGGAGTGTGGAGAGGAGGGAGTAGAAATAGATGGAAGAGCGGAGGGGTAGAGAGGATGGAGTGTGGTAGAAATAGATGGAAGAGCGGAGGGGTAGAGAGGATGGAGTGTGGTAGAAATAGATGGAAGAGCGGAGGGTAGAGAGGATGGAGTGGAGAAATAGATGGAAGAAAGGGGGTAGATGGAAGAGGGAGGGAGTGTGTAGAGAGGAGGGAGTGTGGTAGAAATAGATGGAAGAGCGGAGGGGTAGAGAGGATGGAGTGTGGTAGAAATAGATGGAAGAGCGGAGGGGTAGAGAGGATGGAGTGTGGTAGAAATAGATGGAAGAGCGGAGGGTAGAGAGGATGGAGTGTG
>NC_060173.1:6700975-6710975 GCF_021184085.1 Oncorhynchus gorbuscha
CAGGAATAGTGGTTGTATTGGTTAACAGGAACAGTGGTTGTATTGGGTAACAGGAATAGTGGTTGTATTGGTTAACAGGAACAGTGGTTGTCATGATAACAGGAACAGTGGTTGTCATGATAACAGGAACAGTGGTTGTATTGGTTAACAGGAATAGTGGTTGTAGTGAAAACAGGAATAGTGGTTGTCATGATAACAGGAACAGTGGTTGTATTGGGTAACAGGAACAGTGGTTGCATTGGGTAACAGGAACAGTGGTTGTCATGATAACAGGAACAGTGATTGTATTGGGTAACAGGAACAGTGGTTGTAGTGGGTAACAGGAACAGTGGTTGTCATGATAACAGGAACAGTGGTTGTATTGGTTAAATAAAATAAAAAAAATATATGCCATTTAGCAGACACTTTTATCCAAAGCGACTTACAGTCATGTGTGCATACATTCTACGTATGGGTGGTCCCGGGAATCGAACCCACTACCCTGGCGTTACAAGCACCATGCTCTACCAACTGAGCTACAGAAGGACCAGGAACAGGAACAGTGGTTGTCATGATAACAGGAACAGTGGTTGTCATGATAACAGGAATAGTGGTTGTAGTGAAAACAGGAATAGTGTTTGTATTGAAAACAGGAACAGTGATTGTATTGGTTAACAGGAACAGTGGTTGTCATGATAACAGGAACAGTGGTTGGTCAGTGGTTCTAGGTACTCACATGCTCCCGGAATATGAAGGCCAAGATGGCTGCAGCCAACTCTGCCAGAAATATAACCAGGATGAGCATGAAGAACTGCAGGGACAAATGGGAGAGAGAGAGAGGAGGGGATAGAGTGAAAGTAGAGAGGAGAGAGAGAGAGAGAGAGAGGGGGGTAGAGTGAAAGGAGAGAGGAGAGAGAGAGAGAGAGAGAGAGAGTGAAAGGGGAAGGAGAGAGAAAGGAGAGAGAAGGAGAGAGAGAGAGAGAGAGAGGGGGGGGGGTAGAGTGAAAGGAGAGAGAAGGAGAGAGAGAGAGAGAGAGGGGGGGGATAGGTAGAGTGAAGGGAGAGAGAGAGGAGAGAGAGAGAGAGAGAGAGAGAGAGAGAAAGGAGAGGGGGATAGAGTGAAAGGAGAGAGAAGGAGAGAGAGAGGGGGGGGGTAGAGTGAAAGGAGAGAGAAGGAGAGAGATAATGGGGAAGAGAGAGAGAGAGAGAGAGAGAGAGAGAGAGAGAGAGAGGGGATAGAGTGAAAGGAGAGAGAAGGAGAGAGAGAGGGGGAGAGTGAAAGGAGAGAGAAGGAGAGAGATAATGGGGAAGAGAGAGAGAGAGAGGGGGGGTCGAGTGAAAGGAGAGAGGAGAGAGATAAAGGGAGAGAGAGAGAGTAACAGAGAGTGAGTGTTAGGGAAAGTGAGTGTGTGTCACTAAAAATCATAATCTGACAGAGCCCACTCAACATTAACTATGCATGAGGCCCTGCTACATGGGAGGCCTCAGGATGACAGGATGTTCTCTCTGTTCTACAATGGCTTCTTTCTGTCTCAGGCCACCATGACACGTCAAAAAATAAAATGCACGACCAAAGATATACTATATATACTGTATAGAACGAACAGACACACACACACACACACACACACACACACACACACACACACACACACACACACACACACACACACACACACACACACACACACACACACACACACACACACACACACACACACACACACACACACACACACACACACACACACATATATATATCCCCGCTGACACATGCAAACAGCCACCATCCCACCCGTGACAGTTGCCTTACAAAGAGTAGCAGACACTTGTTCTCCCGGATGGCACCGCAGCAGCCCAGGAATCCCAGGAGGAAGAGCATTCCCCCCATGGCCAGGATGATATAGACCCCAGTGAAGAGCAGAGGATTGGCTGTAATGATCTCCCTGAAGCCTGTAGGATCCACCAGCACCCACACCCCAACACCCAGGAGGAAGGAGCCTCCCAGCTAAGAGAAAGAGAGGGTTTAGTTTAGGATTAGTGCTATCCGGTATCCTTGGGATAGTTTTGATATGAGCCATTCTGATTACCTAACCCTAACCTTAACCCTCTGATTACCTAACCCTAACCTTAACCCTCTGATTACCTAACCCTAACCTTAACCCTCTGATTACCTAACCGTAACCCTAACCTTAACCCTCTGATTATCTAACCCTAACCTTCTGATTACCTAACCGTAACCCTAACCTTAACCCTCTGATTATCTAACCCTAACCTTCTGATTACCTAACCCTAACCTTAACCCTCTGATTACCTAACCCTAACCTTAACCCTCTGATTACCTAACCCTAACCTTAACCCTCTGATTACCTAACCCTAACCTTAACCCTCTGATTACCTAACCCTAACCCTAACCTTAACCCTCTGATTACCTAACCCTAACCCTAACCTTAACCCTCTGATTACCTAACCCTAACCTTAACCCTCTGATTACCTAACCCTAACCTTAACCCTCTGATTACCTAACCCTAACCTTAACCCTCTGATTACCTAACCCTAACCTTAACCCTCTGATTACCTAACCCTAACCTTAACCCTCTGATTACCTAACCCCTTAACCCTCTGATTACCTAACCCTAACCCCCTCTGATTACCTAACCCTAACCTTAACCCTCTGATTACCTAACCCTAACCTTAACCCTCTGACTACCTAACCCTAACCTTAACCCTCTGATTACCTAACCCCCTAACCTTAACCCCCTCTGATTACCTAACCCTAACCTAACCTTAACCCTCTGATTACCTAACCCTAACCTTAACCCTCTGATTACCTAACCCTAACCTTAACCCTCTGATTACCTAACCCTAACCTTAACCCTCTGATTACCTAACCTTAACCCTAACCTTAACCCTCTGATTACCTAACCCTAACCTTAACCCTCTGATTACCTAACCCTCTGATTACTAACCCTAACCCCCTCTGATTACCTAACCCTAACCCCCTCTGATTACCTAACCCTAACCTTAACCCTCTGATTACCTAACCCTAACCTTAACCCTCTGATTACTAACTAACCCTAACCCTCTGATTACCTAACCCTAACCTTAACCCTCTGATTACCTAACCCTAACCTTAACCCTCTGATTACCTAACCTAACCAGTTGGTAGAACCCTCTGATTACCTAACCCATAACCTTAACCCTCTGATTACCTAACCCTAACCTTAACCCTCTGATTACCTAACCCTAACCTTAACCCTCTGATTACCTAACCCTAACCTTAACCCTCTGATTACCTAACCCTAACCTTAACCCTCTGATTACCTAACCCTAACCCTCTGATTACCTAACCCTAACCTTAACCCTCTGATTACCTAACCCTAACCTTAACCCTCTGATTACCTAACCCTAACCTTAACCCTCTGATTACCTAACCCTAACCTTAACCCTCTGATTAAACTTAACCCTCTGATTACCTAACCCTAACCTTAACCCTCTGATTACCTAACTAACCTTAACCCTCTGATTACCCCTAACCTTAACCCTCTGATTACCTAACTTAACCCTCTGATTACCTAACCCTAACCTTAACCCTCTGATTACCTAACCCTAACCTTAACCCTCTGATTACCTAACCCTAACTCTCTGAACCTCTCTGATTACCTAACCCTAACCTTAACCCTCTGATTACCTAACCCTAACCTTAACCCTCTGATTACCTAACCCTAACCTCTGAACCTAACCCTAACCTGATTACCTAACCCTAACCTTAACCCTCTGATTACCTAACCCTAACCTTAACCCTCTGATTACCTAACCCTAACCTTAACCCTCTGATTACCTAATCCTAACTCTCTGATTACCTAACCCTAACCCTCTGATTACCTAACCCTAACCTTAACCCTCTGATTAACCTAACCCTCTGATTACCTAACCCTAACCTTAACCCTCTGATTACCTAACCTAACCCCCTCTGATTACCTAACCCTAACCTTAACCCTCTGATTACCTAACCCTAACCTTAACCCTATTACCTAACCCTAACCTTAACTCTGATTACCTAACCTAACCTTAACCCTCTGATTACCTAACCCTAACCTTAACCCTCTGATTACCTAACCCTAACCTTAACCCTCTGATTACCTAACCCTAACCTTAACCCTCTGATTACCTAATCCTAACTCTCTGATTACCTAACCCTAACTCTCTGATTACCTAACCCTAACCTTAACCCTCTGATTACCTAACCCTAACCTTAACCCTCTGATTACCTAACCCTAACCTTAACCCTCTGATTACCTAACCCTAACCTTAACCCTCTGATTACCTAACCCTAACCTTAACCCTCTGATTACCTAACCCTAACCTTAACCCTCTGATTACCTAACCCTAACCTTAACTCTGATTACCTAACCCTAACCTTAACCCTCTGATTACCTAACCCTAACCTTAACCCTCTGATTACCTAACCCTAACCTTAACCCTCTGATTACCTAACCCTAACCCTCTGATTACCTAACCCTAACCTTAACCCTCTGATTACCTAACCCTAACCTTAACCCTCTGATTACCTAACCCTAACCTTAACCCTCTGATTACCTAATCCTAACTCTCTGATTACCTAACCCTAACTCTCTGATTACCTAACCCTAACTCTATGATTACCTAACCCTAACCCTCTGATTACCTAACCCTAACCTTAACCCTCTGATTACCTAACCCTAACCCTCTGATTACCTAACCCTAACCTTAACCCTCTGATTACCTAACCCTAACCCTCTGATTACCTAACCCTAACCTTAACCCTCTGATTACCTAACCCTAACCTTAACTCTCTGATTACCTAACCCTAACCTTAACTCTCTGATTACCTAACCCTAACCTTAACTCTCTGATTACCTAACCCTAACCTTAACTCTCTGATTACCTAACCCTAACCTTAACCTCTGATTACCTAACCCTAACCTTAACCCTTGGATTACAGTGAAGAGCAAAACGTACAGCTCTGTTCTTCCTGCTGCAGTGTTTCTAGGATCTTCTGACTCTAACCTTAACCCTTACCTTAACCCTTACCCCTTACCTAACCTTAACCCTTACCTTAACCCTTACCCCTTACCTAACCTTAACCCTTACCTTAACCCTTACCTAACCTTAACCCTTACCTTAACCCTCTGATTACCTAACCCTAACCCTAACCTTAACCCTAACCCTAACCCTAACCCTTACCTTAACCCTTACCCTTACCTAACCTTAACCTTAACCCTTACCTTAACCCTTACCTTAACCCTTACCCCTTACCTAACCTTAACCCTAACCCTAACCCTAACCTAACCTTAACCCTTACCTTAACCCTTAACCCTAACCTTAACCCTTAACCCTAACCTTAACCCTAACCTAACCTTAACCCTAACCTTAACCCTAACCTTAACCCTTACCTAACCTTAACCCTAACCTCAACCCTTACCTAACCTGAACCCTAACCTTACCCCTTACCCAACCTTAACCCCTACTCTAACACTAACCCACCCTTAACCCTTACCTAACCTTAACCCTTACCTAACCATAACCTTAACCCAACCCTAACCATAACCTTAACCCCTACTCTAACCCCAACCATAACCCCTACTCTAACCCCTACTCTAACCCCAACCATAACCCCTACTCTAACCCTAACCATAACCCCTACTCTAACCCCAACCATAACCCTACTCTAACCCCAACCATAACCCCTACTCTAACCCTAACCATAACCCCTACTCTAACCCCAACCATAACCCCTACTCTAACCCCAACCATAACCCCTACTCTAACCCCAACCATAACCCTTATCTACCCCAACCTTAACCCTTATCTACCCCCAACCTTAACCCCTACTCTTACCCTAACCATAACCCCTACTCTAACCCCAACCATAACCCCTACTCTACCCCCAACCATAACCCCTACTCTAACCCCAACCATAACCCCTACTCTAACCCCAACCATAACCCCTACTCTAACCCCAACCATAACCCCTACTCTGACCCCAACCATAACCCCTACTCTAACCCCAACCATAACCCCTACTCTAACCCCAACCATAACCCCTACTCTAACCCCAACCATAACCCCTACTCTAACCCCAACCATAACCCCTACTCTAATCCTAACCTTAACCCCTACTCTAACCCTAACCATAATCCCTACTCTAACCCCAACCATAACCCCTACTCTAACCCCAACCATAACCCTTATCTACCCCCAACCTTAACCCTTATCTACCCCCAACCTTAACCCCTACTCTAACCCCTACTCTAACCCTAACCTTAACCCTTACTCTACCCCCAACCATAACCCCTACTCTACCCCCAACCATAACCCCTACTCTAACTCCAACCAAAACCCCTACTCTAACCCCAACCATAACCCCTACTCTAACCGCAACCATAACCCCTACTCTAACCTCAACCATAATCCCTACTCTAACCCCAACCATAACCCCTACTCTAACCCCAACCATAACCCCTACTCTAACCTCAACCTTAACCCCTACTCTAACCCCAACCATAACCCCTACTCTAACCCCAACCATAACCCCTACTCTAACCCCAACCATAACCCCTACTCTAACCCTAACCTTAACCCTTACCTAACCTCAACCATAACCCTTACCTAACCATAACCTTAACCCAACTCTAACCATAACCTTAACCCCTACTCTACCCCCAACCATAACCCCTACTCTAACCCCAACCATAACCCTTATCTACCCCCAACCTTAACCCCTACTCTAACCCTAAACTTAACCCTTACCTAACCTTAACCCTTACCTAACCATAACCTTAACCCAACCCTAACCATAACCTTAACCCCTACTCTAACCCCAACCTTAACCCTTATCTACCCCCAACCTTAACCCCTACTCTGACCCCAACCTTAACCCTATCTACCCCCAACCATAACCCTTATCTACCCCCAACCATAACCCTTACTCTAACCCCAACCATAACCCCTACTCTAACCCCAACCATAACCCCTACTCTAACCCCAACCTTAACCCTTATCTACCCCCAACCTTAACCCCTACTCTGACCCCAACCTTAACCCTTATCTACCCCCAACCTTAACCCCTACTCTGACCCCAACCTTAACCCTTATCTACCCCCAACCATAACCCTTATCTACCCCCAACCATAACCCCTACTCTAACCCTAACCATAACCCTTATCTACCCCCAACCTTAACCCAACTTTAACCCCAACCATAACCCCTACTCTAACCCCAACCATAACCCCTACTCTAACCCTAACCATAACCCTTATCTACCCCCAACCATAACCCAACTTTAACCCCAACCATAACCCCTACTCTAACCCTAACCATAAACGCTACTCTCACCCCAACCATAACCCTTATCTACCCCCAACCTTAACCCAACTTTAACCCCAACCATAACCCCTACTCTAACCCTAACCATAAACCCTACTCTAACCCCAACCATAACCCCTACTCTAACCCTAACCATAAACCCTACTCTAACCCCAACCATAACCCCTACTCCCCTAACCATAACCCCTAAACCAACCATAACCCCTACTCTAACCCCAACCATAACCCCTACTCTAACCCTAACCATAACCCCTACTCTAACCCCAACCATAACCCCTACTCTAACCCTAACCATAACCCCTACTCTAACCCCAACCATAACCCCTACTCTAACCCCAACCATAACCCTGCTCTAACCCTAACCATAACCCCTACTCTAACCCCAACCATAACCCCTACTCTAACCCTAACCATAACCCTACTCTAACCCCAACCATAACCCTACTCTAACCCCAACCATAACCCCTACTCTAACCCCAACCATAACCCTACTCTAACCCCAACCATAACCCCTACTCTAACCCCAACCATAACCCTACTCTAACCCCAACCATAACCCTACTCTAACCCCAACCATAACCCCTACTCTAACCCCAACCATAACCCTACTCTAACCCCAACCATAACCCTACTCTAACCCTAACCATAACCCCTACTCTAACCCCAACCATAACCCCTACTCTAACCCTAACCATAACCCCTACTCTAACCCCAACCATAACCCTACTCTAACCCCAACCATAACCCGTACTCTAACCCTAACCATAACCCCTACTCTAACCCCAACCATACCCCTACTCTGACCCCAACCATAACCCCTACTCTAACCCTAACCATAACCCCTACTCTAACCCCAACCATAACCCTACTCTAACCCCAACCATAACCCCTAATCTAACCCCAACCAGAGGCAATGATGGTGGGAGAGGGAATGGGGAGAGGGAGGGAGGAGGGAGAGGGAAGGATGTGGGAGAGGGAATGGGGTGAGGGAGGGAGAAGGGGATGGTGGAGAGGGAGGAAGGAGAGGGAAGGATGGGGGAGAGGGAGGAGGGAGAAGGGAGAGGGAAGGATGGGGGAGAAGGGGATGGGGAGGAGGGAGGAGGAGGGAGAGAGAGGGAAGGATGGGGGAGAAGTGGATGGGGAGAGGGAGGAGGGAGAGGGAAGGATGGGGGAGAAGGGGATGGGGAGAGGGAGGAGGAAGAGGGAAGGATGGGGGAGAAGGGGATGGGGAGAGGGAGGAGGAAGAGGGAAGGATGGGGGAGAAGGGGATGGGGAGAGGGAAGGATGGGGGAGAGGGAATGGGGAAAAGGGAGGGGAAGGAGGGAGAGGGAAGGATGGGGGAGAAGGGGATGGGGAGAGGGAGGAGGGAGGAGGGAGAGGGAAGGATGGGGGAGAAGGGGATGGGGAGAGGGAGGAGGAAGAGGGAAGGATGGGGGAGAAGGGGATGGGGAGAGGGAGGAGGAAGGAGGGAGAGGGAGGAGGGAGAGGGAAGGATGGGGGGAGAAGGGGATGGGGAGAGGGAGGAGGGGATCATTGGTAAACTTTTGGTTGGTTAATTCATTAATTGGTTGGGATCGTTGTTTTTTATTTTATATATATCATGGTGGTCAGTCCTTGTGTCTATGAATTTGAGGTTATAATTCTCCATTCCATCCCTCAGATGTTTTTACCAAAACAGATAGCGGTTGTATTTAGGTGAGGACATTTGCAATAGGCTACATATTGTTCAAACATTAACATACTATATAAACTCTCCCCTAGCCAAAATAAAACCTCGAAATAGTTAACCATTGAGGATGAAAGGAAGGAGAGAGAGAGAGAGAGAGAGAGAGAGAGAGAGAGAGAGAGAGAGAGAGAGAGAGAGAGAGAGAGAGAGAGAGAGAGAGAGAGAGAGAGAAATAAAGGAGAAAGGGAGAGAAAGAGAGAGAGAAATAAAGGAGAGAGAGAGAGAGAGAGAGAGCGAGAGAGAGAGAGAAATAAAGGAGAAAGAGAGAGAGAAAGAAATAAAGGAGAGAGAGAGAGACAGACAGAGAGAGAGAGAAAGACAGACAGAGAGAGAGAGAGAGAGAGAGAGAGAGAGAGAGAGAGAGAGAGAGAGAGAGAGAGAGAGAGAGAGAGAGAGAGAGAGAGAGAAATAAAGGAGAAAGGGAGAGAAAGAGAGAGAGAAATAAAGGAGAGAGAGAGAGAGAGAGAGAGCGAGAGAGAGAAATAAAGGAGAAAGAGAGAGAGAGAGAAATAAAGGAGAGAGAGAGAGACAGACAGAGAGAGAGAGAAAGACAGAGAGGGAGAGAGAGAGAGAGAGAGAGAGAGAGAGAGAGAGAGAGAGAGAGAGAGAGAGAGAGAGAGAGAGAGAGAGCGAGAGAGAGAGAGAGAGAGCTGAGAAGGAGGAATGAGGGGAGCTGGAGAGGTCTTCTAGTCTTTATGTCTCAGCAGGGGGTTAAGGCCTATAACGTAGGTCAGTGGGGTGCTTCAGATACCTTCAGCTACCTTCAGATACCTTCAGCTACCTTCAGCTACCTTTCTGCCTTTCCTCTACCTCTCAAAGTGAATCCCCCCTTCCCTCCTCCCCTTCTTCACCCCCATCCTCCCTCTATCACTAAACCCCAGTGGGTGACTCTCCATTGATTAAGGATAAAGGGGGATATTGAGGAGG
>NC_060173.1:6715975-6750975 GCF_021184085.1 Oncorhynchus gorbuscha
AAAAAATTCTTATTTACAATGACAGCCTACCCCGGGCCAAACCCGAACGACGCTGGGCCCAATTGTGCCCCCACCCTCCGGGACTCCCGATCACGGCCGGATGAGTTACAGCCTGGATTTGAACCAGGTACCTGGATGGCTAGCGTAGGGTGTTCGGCTCTTCCGTGTAGTTTATTCTCTTTTTCTGATTGAAACCTGAGTTATATCTATCAATTTAAATAATATAAAGAATTATAACATTTATAAAATAAATAATGAATGAAAGATCCTTGCAAAAGCCCCTTTAATACAGCCGCCTCACGGGTTTCCTCTGCTAATGTTTAAGACAGTACCCAGGGGTGTAATATATAGGGGCAGGGTGTGAGTGTTCTTACATATGTGTGTGTGTGTGTGTGTGTGTGTGTGTGTGTGTGTGTGTGTGTGTGTGTGTGTGTGTGTGTGTGTGTGTGTGTGTGTGTGTGTGTGTGTGTGTGTGTGTGTGTGTGTGTGTGTGTGTGTGTGTGTGTGTCTGGTACAGGGACAGGACAGAAGGACAGGACCGACATGCTGACCTGATTAAAAAAAAAAAGTGTTGTCCTTCATTAGGATGGAATGCTTTCTGGATGGGCTTCATCAGAGAGAGTGTGTTGGTGTCGGGTAGAGGGATAGCCTTGCGAGAAAGGGGCGGGGAGGGGGGGTCCTTGGCCCTCATTACATTACAAGAAAGAGGGCCCTTACTAGAGGATGCCCCTTAGATCATGCAGAGTGAACCAGCGCTGACTAAACTGTTCATATTCTGTTAAAATTATATCTAAATAATATTGTTGACTCATCCTATACTCATATTTGTTTCCAATGCAAAAATTTGAGGGAAAAAAAAACACTTAAAAAAAACCAATCCACCAACTATCTCATTCAGACTGTTAAAAATGCTATCTCATCGGGGCCCCAGAGTGGCTCATCGGGGCTCCAGAGTGGCTCATCGGGGCCCCAGAGTGGCTCATCGGGGCCCCAGAGTGGATCATCGGGGCTCCAGAGATGCTCATCGGGGCTCCAGAGATGTTCATCGGGGCTCCAGAGATGGTCATCGGGGCCCTAGAGTGGCTCATCGGGGCTCTAGAGTGGCTCATCGGGGCTCTAGAGTGGCTCATCGGGGCTCCTGAGTGGCTCATCGGGGCCCCAGAGTGGCTCATCGGGGCTCCAGAGTGGCTCATCGGGGCTCCAGAGTGGCTCATCGGGGCTCCAGAGTGGCTCATCGGGGCTCCCGAGTGGCGCAGCGGCCTAAGGCACTGCATGTCAGTGCCAATGGTGACACTGGAGTACCTGGTTCAAATCCAGGCTGTATCACATCCGGCTGTGATTGGGAGTCCCATAGGGCGGTGCACAAGTGGCCCAGCGTCGTCCGGGTTTAGCCGGAGCAGGCCGTCATTGGGAGTCCCATAGGGCGGTGCACAAGTGGCCCAGCGTCGTCTGGGTTTAGCCGGAGCAGGCCGTCATTGGGAGTCCCATAGGGCGGTGCACAAGTGGCCCAGCGTCGTCTGGGTTTAGCCGGAGCAGGCCGTCATTGGGAGTCCCATAGGGCGGTGCACAAGTGGCCCAGCGTCGTCTGGGTTTAGCCGGAGCAGGCCGTCATTGGGAGTCCCATAGGGCGGTGCACAAGTGGCCCAGCGTCGTCTGGGTTTAGCCGAGCAGGCCGTCATTGGGAGTCCCATAAGGCGGTGCACAAGTGGCCCAGCGTCGTCTGGGTTTAGCCGGAGCAGGCCGTCATTGGGAGTCCCATATGGCGGTGCACAAGTGGCCCAGCGTCGTCTGGGTTTAGCCGGAGCAGGCCGTCATTGGGAGTCCCATAGGGCGGTGCACAAGTGGCCCAGCGTCGTCTGGGTTTAGCCGGAGCAGGCCGTCATTGGCGAGTCCCATAGGGCGGTGCACAAGTCCCATAGGGCGGTGCACAAGTGGCCCAGCGTCGTCTGGGTTTAGCCGGAGCAGGCCGTCATTGGGAGTCCCATAGGGCGGTGCACAAGTGGCCCAGCGTCGTCTGGGTTTAGCCGGAGCAGGCCGTCATTGGGAGTCCCATAGGGCGGTGCACAAGTGGCCCAGCGTCGTCTGGGTTTAGCCGGAGCAGGCCGTCATTGGGAGTCCCATATGGCGGTGCACAAGTGGCCCAGCGTCGTCTGGGTTTAGCCGGAGCAGGCCGTCATTGGGAGTCCCATATGGCGGTGCACAAGTGGCCCAGCGTCGTCTGGGTTTAGCCGGAGCAGGCCGTCATTGTGAATAAGAATTTGTTCTTGACTGACTTGGCTAGTTAAATAAAGGTTACACTTAAAATTTAACATTTAACATTTTAACATTCTTAATTTAAATCAAACACAGAAAAAACAACATTATAACATTCTTAATTTAAAAACATTGTAAGAAATCTATTTCATACAGTAATTATCGGTTAATATTTCATAGAATTCTGGAAACACGTCCTTCCCAGTGTTTCCAGAATTCTATGAAATATTAACCGATAATTACTATATGAAATAGATACTTTAACAAGAGAGCTCTAAGTACAGACCGGGTACCTCACTGTGCTCCAGTGCTCCTGTATACGTCAGAGTGCATAAAGTACTGTAGTCTTTAACTTCCTTCATTTTCCTAGTCTGCGTCACAGATTATTATTCTCTCCTCTTCTCCTTCCTTCCCTCACTTCGTCCTTCCCTCCCTCCTTCCTTCCCTCACTTCGTCCTTCCCTCCGTCCTTCCCTCCCTCCTTCCCTCCCTCACCCCGTCCTTCCCTCCCTCACTTCGTCCTTCCCTCCCTCACCCGTCCTTCCCTCCCTCCCTCCTCCTGTCCTTCCTTCCTTCCTTCCTTCCATCCATCCTTCCCCCTCCCTCCCTCCCTCCCTCCCTCCCTCCCTCCCTCCCTCCCTCCCTCCCTCCCTCCTCCCTCCCTCCCTCCCTCCCTCCCTCCCTCCCTCCCTCCCTCCTTCCCTCCCTCCTTCCATCCTTCCCTCCCTCCTTCCCTCCCTCCTTCTATCTCCATCCTTCCCTCCCTCCCTCATTCTGTCCTTCCCTCCCTCCTTCCATCCTTCCCTCTCCACCCTTCCCTCCCTCCCTCCCTCACTTTGTCCTTCCCTCCATCCTTCCATCCATCCTTCCATCCTCTCCATAGAGACAGAGGAAATTGATTTAGAAGCTTGGTTAAATACCTCCTCTCAATCATCATAATACGCTTAGGTATTGATCAGCCCTCCTGACGATTCACTAAGAGCCAGATAGCCTCGCCCCTCGTAGCCAGTGAACCTTTAAAATCAGCCCCCCCCCCACACACACACAACTTCCTGACCCCCCTTTACCGGAGGTCTTAATTGAGATATGCATATATTACAGCGCACAAAGGGAAAGTGTCAAGAGGTCTTCTTTCTCTTATCCCTCCTATTCCCTATCTTCAATCCCCTGGAATGAGAGGAAAACCATTTAATACAGGCCCGAGGGATGCAGGAGGAGGAGGAGGAGGAGGAAAACCATTTAATACAGGCCCGAGGGATGCAGAAGGAGGAGGAAGGGGAGGAGGAGGAGGAAGGGGAGGAGGAGGAGGAAAACCATTTAATACAGGCCCGAGGGATGCAGGAGGAGGAGGAAGGGGAGGAGGAGGAGGAGGAAAACCATTTAATACAGGCCCGAGGGATGCAGGAGGAGGAGGAGGAAGGGGAGGAGGAGGAGGAGGAGGAAACCATTTAATACAGGCCTGAGCGATGCAGGAGGAGGAGGAAGGGGAGGAGGAGGAGGAGGAGGAGGAGGAGGAGGAGGAGGAGGAGGAGGAGGAGGAGGAGGAGGAGGAGGAGGAGGAGGAGGAGGAAAACCATTTAATACAGGCCCGAGGGATGCAGGAGGAGGAGGAGGAGGAGGAGGAGGAAGGGGAGGAGGAGGAGGAGGAGGCGGAGGAGGAGGTGGAGGAAAACCATTTAATACAGGCCCGAGGGATGCAGGAGGAGGAGGAGGAGGAAGGGGAGGAGGAGGAGGAGGAAAACCATTTAATACAGGCCCGAGGGATGCAGGAGGAGGAGGAGGAAGGGGAGGAGGAGGAGGAGGAAAACCATTTAATACAGGCCCGAGGGATGCAGGAGGAGGAGGAGGAAGGGGAGGAGGAGGAGGAAAACCATTTAATACAGGCCAGAGGGATGCAGGAGGAGGAGGAGGAAGGGGGGGAGGAGGAGGAGGAGGAGGAAGGGGAGGAGGAGGAAAACCATTTAATACAGGCCCGAGGGATGCAGGAGGAGGAGGAAGGGGGAGGAGGAGGAGGAGGAGGAGGAAGGGGAGGAGGAGGAAAACCATTTAATAAAAGCCCGAGGGATGCAGGAGGAGGAGGAGGAAGGGGGAGGAGGAGGAGGAGGAGGAAGGGGAGGAGGAGGAGGAGGAGGAAAACCATTTAATACAGGCCTGAGGGATACAGGAGGAGGAGGAGGGGGGGGAGGAGGAGGAGGAAGGGGAGGAGGAGGAGGAGGAAAACCATTTAATACAGGCCTGAGGGATGCAGGAGGAAGAGGAAGAGGAGGAGGAAGGGGGAGATGGACGGCTGAAAAGTCTCTCACAGCCTAACATGTTTAAAGCTCCAAACAAAATGTCTCTCTCTCTCTCTCTCTCTCTCTCTCTCTCTCTCTCTCTCTCTCTCTCTCTCTCTCTCTCTCTCTCTCTCTCTCTCTCTCTCTCTCTCTCTCTCTCTCTCTCTCTCTCTCTCTCTCTCTCTCTCTCTCGCTCTCTCTCTCTCGGTGCATGCTGGGTGTTTTTTGGAGTTTGAGTGTTTGGTGTGGAAAGCTCTATCCTAACTAACTTTCTTGATTCTATTCTTTTCTTTACATGTTATTTTCTATGGTGGAGGGTTAATGCAATATTTGTTTTTAGCGGTATCCAAAGTTTTTTTTTTTTCAAAGTTAGGGTGGAAGAGGACAGAGTAACGTTCCGGGGGTTGCAAGGTCTAGTGTGCGCAATGGCTTCTCAGCCTAGCGCGCAGGAGACGCTGTCGATACAGCATGGATTCAGGTGTGTTCCTGAGAACGGAGTTAAGGTGGAGGAGGTTCTGCTCGTGGTCGGTGAACAGGTAGGAGCTGAGTTTATACATTCTGCTTCTAGAATGAACAAGGCTGTGGTTGTGTTCATGAAAAGGGCTAATTTGGTCGGTAGGCTAATTGCTAGCGGAATATTTGTAAGGGATGTGTTGGTGTCAATTTCACCTCTCTCTACCCCTTCAACAAGAGTTGTAGTGGCAAATTTGCCTCCGTTTATTACGGATGATCAAATTAGGAAAGAGCTGAGTCGTTTTGGTAAGTTTGCTAGCGGTTTCCGTGTACTGTCAGCAGGTTTTCAGGCAGATGCCGTTAAGCACGTTGTTTCATTCAGGAGGCAAGTGTTTATGTTTCTGAACAATAATGAGCAACAGCTAAATGTGCATTTTAAAGTGAGGCATGGGGAGGGGCTCTATGCAGGTTTTGCCAGCACAGATAGTCTACGGTGTTTTGAATGTGGGGATTTGGGGCACAAGAGCTTTGCGTGCCCACATAAAGGCCATAGACAAGGGGAGGGTACGAGCGCAAGGGGGAAATCGAGGTCAAAATGCAGGGGGTAAGGAGATGCAGACAGCAGAGGCTGGGTCTAGTCAGTCTAGAGATGGTGGTGTAGATGAGGCTGGGCCTAGTCAGTCTAGAGATGGTGGAGAAGCAGAGGCTGGGTCTAGTCAGGCTAGAGATGGTGGGGTAGCTGAGGCTGGGCCTAGACATGCTATGGAGGGTGGTGTAGCTGAGGCTGGCCCTAGTCATGCTATGGAGGGTGTTGTAGCTGAGGCTGGCCCTAGTCATGCTATGGAGGGTGTTGTAGCTGAGGCTGGCCCTAGTCATGCTATGGAGGGTGGTGCAGATGATACTGCGTCTAGTCAGGTTATTCTAGTGGATGAGGAGAGTATAGTGGGGAATGCTATGGAGGGTGAGTATAGAGAGTATAGTAGTCATGCTATGGAGGGTGTTGTAGCTGAGGCTGGCCCTAGTCATGCTATGGAGGGTGGTGCAGATGATACTGCGTCTAGTCAGGTTATTCTAGTGGATGAGGAGAGTATAGTGGGGAAGTGTAAGAGATTAGGGGAGGAGGAGGAGGGTGTCAAGAGGAAAAAGAAAAAGGGTGTGGACAAAGGCACCATGGAAATGTTGCCTGTTGCTGTGGGTGAGGCCCTAACCAGAGAGAAAGGGCAGGTGGTCAGGGTGGGAGATAGAGAAGAGGAGGAAAGTGAGTCTGAGGAAGAGGATGAGGAGGTATTTTTTTCAGACTCCTCTTCAATTGGCCCGGAGCTGACAGCCAGTCAACCAGAGGGGTCTAAGTACACATTGAGAGAACTGACAAGGTTCCTGAATGAGACTAAGGGGAAAAAAGTTAATCTTGAGGCTTTTTTCCTGATCCTAGAAAGTTTGTAAGATCAGTACAACATGCTATGAGAAATGAGGGGCATGGTGTCCTCTCACCCAAGAAACGGTTTAGGTTGAGGAAGTGGGTCACAACAGTGCGTAAAGGTTTACCTTCAGACACTGTTTAAATGTTTAATTTCTTACTGACACTGGGGCTTTTTGAGCTTTGCTATTGGTCTATTTCTCTGCTGGCTTTTCTCCCACTTCTTATGGAGACTCTTCGGGTAGGCTCGCTCAATATAAATGGCGCCAGAGATGCGGGAAAGAGGAGTGTGTTGAGTGAATATGTAAAACATAAACAAGTACAGGTGTTGTTTCTGCAGGAGACGCATAGTGATGTGGTGAATGAAGTTGATTGGGGGCTCTGGTGGAAAGGGGCAAGTGTGTTGAGCCATGGGACAAATCTTAGTGCAGGGGTGGCAGTCCTTTTTGCACCGGGTCTGGCTGTAAAAATTTGCTCCTCAAAGGAGGTGTGTAGGGGTAGGTTGCTTGTTGTTAAAGCAGAAATTAACAACATGTGTTTTGTCTTTATAAATGTGTATGCGCCTAACACAGGGAGAGAAAGAGGGGTTCTATTTGGGAGTCTTAGACAGGAACTCTCACAAGTAGCGCCTGAGGAGACGCTGGTGATCGGAGGTGACTGGAACTGTACAATGGATTTTACAAAAGACAGAAATGGGGAAGAGCCTCATTCAGTGTCAGTGGGAGTGTTAAGGGACATCTTTAATCAGTTTGACCTAGTGGATGTTTGGAGAACTAAACATCCAAACACAAGACAGTATACGTGGGTGAAGGTTTTTGGGGCTAGGGTGAGTGCAGCTCGACTTGATCATTTTTACATGTCCAGGAATCAGAGCAATAGGCTTCTGGGTGCTACCATTCTCCCAGTGAGGTTTTCGGATCACCACATAACCATGGCTCGGCTGTCTATTTCACCAGGGCCCCGGCAGGCATCTTATTGGAAGTTCAATGTAAAGCTCTTACAAGATGCCACTTTTTGCTCAGGTTTCCAGACTTTTTGGGAAAAATGGGGGCAGCGAAGAGAGGAGTATGAGTCTCTGAGTCAGTGGTGGGATGTGGGGAAAGTGCAAATTCGGCTTTTCTGTCAACAGTACACAGCTCTCTCATCCTCAGAGGCTAGGAGAGTATTGGGGGAACTAGAGCGGTGTATTAGTGAGATGGAGGTAGAGATGGTGGGGCAAGGCAATGTAGGCCTCCAGGCTAACTTAGCCGAATTACGTAGGGACCTGGGCAGTTTTTTCCAGGTTAAAGCAAAGGGAGCACTTGTAAGAGCTAGGTTCTCCATGCTCAAGGAGATGGATGCTCCCAGCTCCTTCTTCTTTGGTTTGGAAAGACAGAGCAGTGAAGCCAAGGGTATGCATTGTCTACGGCTGTCTGATGGGCGGGTGACCTCTGTGGTGGGGGAGATGCGGGAGCGGACTGTGGAGTTTTATACTGAATTGTATAGGGCAGAAATGTGTGATCCTATGTGTGCTCAGGTCTTGTTCGCAGGACTCCCTAAGCTCTCTCGGGCACAGAGGGATGAAATGGACATTCCTCTGTTGTCACATGAACTGGCAGAGGCAGTAACCCAGATGTCCCCCGGTCGTGCACCCGGGGTTGATGGACTTCCAGTGGAATTTTACAAAAAATTCTGGGGAACAATTGGACAGGATTTCTTTTGCGTGTTGCAAGAATACGTCGGGGTAGGAGAGTTGCCGATGAGCTGCCGTCGGGCGGCTCTGACTCTCTTGCCCAAAAAAGGGGACTTGTGTGAACTTAAGAACTGGAGGCCTGTGGCATTACTCTGTGCGGACTACAAGATTTTTGCCAAGGTCCTCTCTAACAGACTGAAGTCCCATCTGGACTCTATAATACACAAGGACCAGACATATTGTGTACCGGGACGCTCAATCACGGACAACTTGTTCTTGATTAGGGACATGTTGGACTTGTCGAGAGGTTCTAATGTGAACTTTGGACTGGTCTCTTTAGATCAAGAGAAGGCTTTTGATAGAGTGGATCATGAGTATCTGTTTAATGTGATGTCTGTGTTTGGGTTTGGGAAGAGTTTTGTGACCTGTGTGAAGCTGTTGTATGCTGGGGCGTCATGTATGGTTAAGGTGGGAGGGGGGCTCAGTAGGCCAGTCTGGGTGAGACGGGGCATTAGACAAGGATGCCCTCTATCTGGGCAGCTGTACACACTAGCCATTGAGAGGTCAATCAGCATCACAGGCCAATCAGCATCACAGGTCAATCAGCATCACAGGTCAATCAGCATCAGAGGTCAATCAGCATCACAGGTCAATCAGCATCACAGGCCAATCAGCATCAGAGGTCAATCAGCATCACAGGCCAAGCCAATCAGCATCTTGCCATTATGATGAGAAACGGAAGAGACATAGAAAGACAATTACACACAGACGGGTCTCTTTTGCCATATAGATTTGATTTCAAATAATAATAACCTGCAACGGTTCAATGAAAAACAGAGTGGCAGTGGGTTCTCTTTAACAATAGTGGCAGTGTGTTCTCTTTAACAATAGTGGCAGTGTGTTCTCTTTAACAATAGTGGCAGTGTGTTCTCTTTAACAATAGTGGCAGTGTGTTCTCTTTAACAATAGTGGCAGTGGGTTCTCTTTAACAATAGTGGCAGTGTGTTCTCTTTAACAATAGTGGCAGTGTGTTCTCTTTAACAATAGTGGCAGTGTGTTCTCTTTAACAATAGTGGCAGTGGGTTCTCTTTAACAATAGCGGCAGTGTGTTCTCTTTAACAATAGTGGTAGTGTGTTCTCTTTAACAATAGTGGCAGTGTGTTCTCTTTAACAATAGTGGCAGTGTGTTCTCTTTAACAATAGTGGCAGTGTGTTCTCTTTAACAATAGTGGCAGTGTGTTCTCTTTAACAATAGTGGCAGTGGGTTCTCTTTAACAATAGTGGTAGTGTGTTCTCTTTAACAATAGTGGCAGTGTGTTCTCTTTAACAATAGTGGCAGTGTGTTCTCTTTAACAATAGTGGCAGTGTGTTCTCTTTAACAATAGTGGCAGTGTGTTCTCTTTAACAATAGAGGCAGTGTGTTCTCTTTAACAATAGCGACAGTGTGTTCTCTTTAACAATAGCGGCAGTGTGTTCTCTTTAACAATAGTGGCAGTGTGTTCTCTTTAACAATAGTGGCAGTGTGTTCTCTTTAACAATAGCGGTAGTGTGTTCTCTTTAACAATAGAACACACTTTTCAGGGTGACCCAAGAGGGTGACACTTTCAGCACGATTAATGAAGTGACTCTATTCGCATGTCCTCCTCCTGCTCTATCTCCACCTTTATCCCCCCTACCACCTCTCTATCCCCTCCACCACCCCCTTCTATCTCCTGCCTCCACCTAGGACGGTAACGAAGTGACTCTATTCCTCTGTTTCCTCCCTATCACACCCATCATCTCACCTCTATCCCCCCTTCAGTACCAGCAGGACAAGGACACTGTGTCTGCTATGAGCCGAATGGCACCCTGTTCCCTATATAGTACACTACTTTAGACCAGAGCCCTATAGAACCCTGTTCCCTATATAGTACACTACTTTAGACCAGAGCCCTATAGAACCCTATTCCCTATATAGTGCACTACTTTAGACCAGAGCCCATAGGTCATAGGGTGTCGTTTGGGAAACAGCCATTGTGTCTGCTCCGAGCCAACCCCCCCCCAGACATGAGTCATGCATATGCATGCCAAGTCACAATTAATCCCTGAGACACTGCTGGGTTCATGAGGAGGGAACTTGACCCCTCTTCAATGCCATTGAATGATCACCTATAATTGATCCCTAGGGACCAGGTTGATTGTCCCCACTCCACCGTACAGCAGGAGCACGCTAATAACCCTGACAAGGAGGGAAGGACCACACACACACACACATGCTTGAGTAACGTGACTCTCCATCTCAATCTCATTTTCATATTTCCGTAGAATAACTCCATTAAATGAGTCTCAGCATGTAAACCACTCAACGTGAAACATTCGAGAGAGAAAGAGAGGGTGAGAGAAAGACAGGAGAGAAAGCGATAGATAGGAGAGAAATAGAGAGAGAGATGAGAGAGAGAACGGAAGAGAGAGAGAGAGAGAAAGAGAGAGAGAGAGGGAGAGAGGGCAGAAAGGGAGAGAGAGACAGAGAGAGAGAGAGAGAGAGAGAGAGAGAGAGAGAGAGAGAGAGAGAGAGAGAGAGAGAGACAGAGAGACAGAGAGAGAGAGAGAGACAGAGAGACAGAGAGACAGAGAGAGAGAGAGAGATGAGAGAGAGAACGGAAGAGAGAGAGAGAGAAAGAGAGAGAGTGAGAGAGAGAGAGAGAGAGACAGACAGACAGAGAGAGAGAGAGAGATGAGAGAGAGAACGGAAGAGAGAGAGAGAAAGAGAGAGAGTGAGAGAGAGACAGAGACAGAGAGAGAGAGAGAGAGAGAGAGAGAGAGAGAGAGAGAGAGAGAGAGAGAGAGAGAGAGAGAGAGAGAGAGAGAGAGAGAGAGAGAGAGAAGAGAGAGAGAGAGAAAATACAGTTCTCCCCTGAGGAGCAGCATGTCCCTTAATGAACCTCCAATTAAGAGAGAATGAGCCCTGGGCTCTGCTGCTGCTGTGGTGCTGTTTGAAGTGGTTGTGCATGCTGAACAGCTAACTAACTACTGCAGTACATACTACATGGTATGGACATGGTATAAAGACACAAGGCAACATTGAACGCAGACAAAGACAGAGGGTTCTAAGCATTTCCTGTGCTGTGGAGGGCAACTCACAGACCAGCTGCAACACACAGAGATAAGTGTTACAAGCTGTATACCACAGCTGGAACTCAACTCACAGACCAGCTACAGCAAACTGTATACCACAGCTGGAACTCAACTCACAGACCAGCACACTGTATACCACAGCTGGAACTCAACTCACAGACCAGCTACAGCACACTGTAGCCCACAGCTGGAACTCAACTCACAGACCAGCTGGACTCAACTCACAGACCAGCTACAGCACACTGTAGCCCACAGCTGGAACTCAACTCACAGACCAGCTACAGCACACTGTAGCCCACAGCTGGAACTCAACTCACAGACCAGCACACTGTAGGCCACAGCTGGAACTCAACTCACAGATGAAGTGTGAAGCTCAGAGCTTTTGGACTCACATAGACTTTATGATTAGATCTTGGCATCAGCTAATGTTTGGGATCCTAATAAATACTAAAGAGTATACAGGGATCTCATGGTCAAACTGTAACACAAAATCATAACACAGTAGCACTGCTACTTCTCTGCCCTCAAGGAAAAGGACTTGGGTCTGAGTAAGCATTACAATACCTCTACTGTACCGTACGCCACAAAATAATGGCGTGTCTGGTCTCTGATGAATTCCCTCACTCAAGCAGACCCCTTTAGCATTTCTATTCATTGTACTAATAAAAAGCCCTGTTTAGACTAGAAGCAAAATCAGCACAGGCACTTGGAGACAATCAGCTATTGGGAAAGGCCACAGTGCATTAATGTTACAGTTTCAGAAGCTGTTGCATGCCAGGGGACATACATCAGTACCCCCCTTTATGGCCTCTAGGGGACATACATCAGTCCCCCTTTATGGCCTCTAGGGGACATACATCAGTACCCCCTTTATGGCCTCTAGGGGACATACATCAGTACTCCCCTTTATGGCCTCTAGGGGACATACATCATTACCCCTTTATGGCCTCTAGGGGACATACATCATTACCCCCTTTATAGCCTCTAGGGGACATACATCAGTATCCCCTTTATGGCCTCTAGGGTGGGGGGGGGGTGGGCTCTTCATGCTGGCACAGCCCCAATGAGTGAGTCTGAGGCACAATACTGAACAATACTGAACTATAGTCTGATTAACTAACAGACAGTCTGATCCTCCATCTCACCCTCCTCTTCCTCCTCTTCATCCTCGTCCTTCTAAAGACATCTGAATACTGCTTCTAGCAGAACTTGGACTTTAAAAGACCTTCGATTGAAAAACGAGAAAAAAAGCAACAATAGTACTGTTTGTCCATCTTGAGACACCGTAGCCGGTGTAGATATTCTCACAATAGTCCGAATTAATCTAACGTAACTCAAGAAATCGGTAATAAATGTGTAAGCTTTTTGTAGTGTAGTGTAGTGTAATGTAGTGTAGTGTAGTGTAGTGTAATGTAGTGTAGTGTAGTGTAATGTAGTGTAGTGTAGTGTAATGTAGTGTAGTGTAGTGTAATGTAGTGTAGTGTAGTGTAATGTATTTAAGTCAGGAGCGGGGTAATAAATGTGTACGCTTTTTGTAGTGTAGTGTAGTGTAATGGGGTGTAGTGTAGTGTAGTGTAATGTAGTGTAATGTAGTGTAGTGTAGTGTAGTGTAAATGTAGTGTAGTGTAATGTAGTGTAGTGTAGTGTAATGTAGTGTAGTGTAGTGTAATGGGGTGTAGTGTAGTGTAGTGTAATGTAGTGTAGTGTAGTGTAATGTAGTGTAGTGTAGTGTAGTGTAATGTAGTGTAGTGTAGTGTAATGTAGTGTAGTGTAGTGTAATGTAGTGTAGTGTAGTGTAGTGTAATGTAGTGTAGTGTAGTGTAGTGTAGTGTAGTGTAGTGTAGTGTAATGTAGTGTAATGTAATGTAATGTAGTGTAGTGTAATGTAGTGTAGTGTAGTGTAGTGTAATGTAGTGTAGTGTAGTGTAATGGGGTGTAGTGTAGTGTAGTGTAATGTAGTGTAGTGTAGTGTAATGTATTTAAGTCAGGAGCGGGGTAATAAATGTGTAAGCTTTTTGCCCAGGAGGTCTTAGTGGCATAGACGTTTCGTGTAGTATTTATCACGTAAAAACATTTTAACGATAAAATGAGTTAAATGAAAACCACCACTTCATAGTAGAATCCCTACAGTTTAACAATCGGCAACGACTTCGGCTATCAAAAATGTTGTTTGCACGAACAGCACAAAATGGCGTCATAATATATTCACAAACTGTTATGGATGGGATGCATGCCGACGACTTAACCTTCATCCTCCTCTCTCCTTCCACCTCCTCCACATTCTCCTACATACGGCAGATTGGCTCCTCTCCAGTTCCCACTTCATAGTGTCAGCACCTCTAACAGACAGAATGGAGGAGACAGTAACAGGCTCAGGGAGAATGGTTCGATGCTCAGCCCAGGAAAGGCAGGCAGTTGATGGGCATTGATCCCCTGAACCACCTCTCTCCCTCTGGATCTAAGTGTGTGTGTGTGTGTGTGTGTGTGTGTGTGTGTGTGTGTGTGTGTGTGTGTGTGTGTGTGTGTGTGTGTGTGTGTGTGTGTGTGTGTGTGTGTGTGTGTGTGTGTGTGTGTGTGTGTGTGTGTGTGTGTGTGTGTGTGTGTGTGTGTGTGTGTGTGTGTGTGTGTGTGTGTGTGTGCGTGCGTGTTTGTTATTTTATTCGGCTCCCCATGGGCTAGTGCTAAAGCAGCAGCTACTCTTCCTGGTGTCAAAACACGAAACACGAAACATGACAGAATTACATACATTTAAAACAGTGTACACGTGACTAACAAACTGAAATGGTCCAGCCACACAGACAGCAACAGCGCCTCTTCAACCTCAGGTGGCTGAATACATTTGGCTTGTCACCTAAAACCCTCACAAACTTTTATAGATACACAACCGAGAGCATCCTGTCGTGCTGTATCACCGCCTGGTACGGCAACAGCTCCGCCCACAACCGCAAGGCTCTCCAGAGGGTAGTGAGGTCTGCAAAACTCATCACCGGGGGCAAACTACCTGCCCTCCAGGACACCTACACCACCCGATGTCACAGGAAGGCCATAAAGATCATCAAGGACAACAACCACCCGAGCCACTGCCTGTTCACCCCGCTATCATCCAGAAGGCGAGGTCAGTACAGGTGCATCAAAGCTGGGATCGAGAGACTGAAAAACACCTTCTATCTCAAGGCCATCAGACTGTTAAACAGCCACCACTAACATTGAGTGACTGCTGCCAACATACTGACTCAACTCTCTGGCCACTTAAATACATTTAATAAAGGCATCACTAGTCAATTTAAATAACGCCACTTTAATCATGTCTACATACCCTACATGACTCATCTCATATGTATATTCTGTACTCTATACCATCTACTGCATCTTGCCTATGCCGTTCGGCCATCACTCATTCATATATTTATATGTACATATTCTTATTCATTCCTTTACACTTGTGTGTATAAGGTAGTCTGTCAGGATTTGGCCAGGGTTGTTCCGGTTTTTGGTCACTAGATGCCCCCATTGTGCCTTTTGACCTTTTCTTTTCCCTTGATCCCCATTATTATTTGCACCTGTGCCTCGTTTCCCCTGATTGTATTTAAACCCTTTGTTTTCCTCAGTTCTTTGCTCTGTGTTTGTATGTTAGCACCCAGCCCTAGTACTCTGAGAACTTGTGTTGATCCCGGTGGACTCTCTTGTGGAGTTCTGTGTTTTGTTCTTGTTTGTTTGTTTTTGAGTATTTTTTTAGGCTTTTTGTGCTTTACCTTCCACCTTGTGGATTTACCTTTTTTGTCTTGGAGGATTACCTTTGTTCTTGTGGAATTCCTTTTGAGGTTGTGGAGTTACATGTTTTCCTGAAGAACTTCACTTTTTTTTTCATTAAATACACCGTCTCAAGTACTGCTGTGTATGCCTCATCTTCTGGGTTCTGCTGACTATTCGTGGCTCAGTTGGTTAAGTGACTGTTTCTCACTCTGGAGACCCGGGTTCGTAACCGGGTCCTGACAGTAGTCGTTGTGAATTTGTTAGATTACGTGTTAGATATTACCGCACTGTCGGAACTAGAAGCACAAGCATTTCACTACACTTGCATTAATAACATCTGCTAACCGTGTGTATGTGACAAATAACATTTGATTGGTTGAGATTTGAGAATAAATGCTTTTCGTAAATGTATGCTTTCATAATCACACGATTCATACACGCTGCTATATTCAAGCGCACCACACAAAAAAAAAAAAACAATGGAAATGCAACTGCTATAACAACGTTGCAAATTGGCCACTTTCTTTACCATTCTGACCGGATAAAAACATTGTTCTTTGTCATACGTACATTTTAATATATATATATTATATATGCCATTTAGCAGACGCTTTTATCCAAAGCTTTTATCCAAAGCAACTTACAGTCATGTGTGCATACATTCTACGTATGGGTGGTCCCGGGGATCGAACCCACTACCCTGGCGTTACAAGCACCATGCTCTACCAACTGAGCTATACAGGACCATTTTCAGTATCCAGCCTTATATGCAATAACAGGGCAGATGTTTCAGATGGACTTGTACTTACGTTCAGCATATAGACTGAACAGAACTTTCATTATACGGGGCTTCAACCAATGTCCTTCACTCCCCCCCAACCCCCCCCCATTCAGCATCATAGAATAAACTAAACTAACAGACGTTGGGACTTCACTTGGCTTCCTTCACCCCTCTGCTCAAAACTGTGAGCTAAATTCCTTGATTCTTGAGCATTGTTACAGTCTATCGCCGGGTGAGCTGAGATTTAGAGAAACAGGTTACAGTCTACCACCCTTGAAGGGTTAGCTGAGGTTTAGAGAAACAGGTTACAGTCTACCACCCTTGAAGGGTTAGCTGAGTTTTAGAGAAACAGGTTACAGTCTACCACCCTTGAAGGGTTAGCTGAGGTTTAAAGAAACAGGTTACAGTCTACCACCCTTGAAGGGTTAGCTGAGGTTTAGAGAAACAGGTTACAGTCTACCACCCTTGAAGGGTTAGATGAGGTTGAGAGGAACAGGTTACAGTCTACCACCCTTGAAAGGTTAGATGAGGTTTAGAGAAACAGGTTACAGTCTACCACCCTTGAAGGGTTAGATGAGGTTGAGAGGAACAGGTTACAGTCTACCACCCTTGAAAGGTTAGCTGAGGTTTAGAGAAACAGGTTACAGTCTACCACCCTTGAAGGGTTAGCTGAGGTTTAGAGAAACAGGTTACAGTCTACCACCCTTGAAGGGTTAGCTGAGGTTTAGAGAAACAGGTTACAGTCTACCACCCTTGAAGGGATAGCTGAGGTTTAGAGAAACAGGTTACAGTCTACCACCCTTGAAGGGTTAGCTGAGGTTTAGAGAAACAGGTTACAGTCTACCACCCTTGAAGGGTTAGCTGAGGTTTAGAGGAACAGGTTACAGTCTACCACCCTTGAAGGGTTAGCTGAGGTTTAGAGAAACAGGTTACAGTCTACCACCCTTGAAGGGTTAGCTGAGGTTTAGAGAAACAGGTTACAGTCTACCACCCTTGAAGGGTTAGCTGAGGTTTAAAGAAACCGGTTACAGTCTACCACCCTTGAAGGGTTAGATGAGGTTTAGAGAAACAGGTTACAGTCTACCACCCTTGAAGGGTTAGATGAGGTTTAGAGAAACAGGTTACAGTCTACCACCCTTGAAGGGTTAGATGAGGTTTAGAGAAACAGGTTACAGTCTACCACCCTTGAAGGGTTAGCTGAGGTTTAGAGGAACAGGTTACAGTCTACCACCCTTGAAGGGTTAGCTGAGGTTTAGAGAAACAGGTTACAGTCTACCACCCTTGAAGGGTTAGCTGAGGTTTAGAGAAACAGGTTACAGTCTACCACCCTTGAAGGGTTAGATGAGGTTTAGAGGAACAGGTTACAGTCTACCACCCTTGAAGGGTTAGATGAGGTTTAGAGAAACAGGTTACAGTCTACCACCCTTGAAGGGTTAGCTGAGGTTTAGAGAAACAGGTTACAGTCTACCACCCTTGAAGGGTTAGCTGAGGTTTAGAGAAACAGGTTACAGTCTACCACCCTTGAAGGGTTAGCTGAGGTTTAGAGAAAACAGGTTACAGTCTACCACCCTTGAAGGGTTAGCTGAGGTTTAGAGAAACAGGTTACAGTCTACCACCCATGAAGGGTTAGCTGAGGTTTAGAGAAACAGGTTACAGTCTACCACCCTTGAAGGGTTAGATGAGGTTTAGAGAAACAGGTTACAGTCTACCACCCTTGAAGGGTTAGCTGAGGTTTAGAGAAACAGGTTACAGTCTACCACCCTTGAAGGGTTAGCTGAGGTTTAGAGAAACAGGTTACAGTCTACCACCCTTGAAGGGTTAGCTGAGGTTTAGAGAAACAGGTTACAGTCTACCACCCTTGAAGGGATAGCTGAGGTTTAGAGAAACAGGTTACAGTCTACCACCCTTGAAGGGTTAGCTGAGGTTTAGAGAAACAGGTTACAGTCTACCACCCTTGAAGGGTTAGCTGAGGTTTAGAGGAACAGGTTACAGTCTACCACCCTTGAAGGGTTAGCTGAGGTTTAGAGAAACAGGTTACAGTCTACCACCCTTGAAGGGTTAGCTGAGGTTTAGAGAAACAGGTTACAGTCTACCACCCTTGAAGGGTTAGCTGAGGTTTAGAGAAACAGGTTACAGTCTACCACCCTTGAAGGGTTCAATGAGGTTGAGAGGAACAGGTTACAGTCTACCACCCTTGAAAGGTTAGATGAGGTTGAGAGGAACAGGTTACAGTCTACCACCCTTGAAAGGTTAGATGAGGTTTAGAGAAACAGGTTAGTCTACCACCCTTGAAGGGTTAGATGAGGTTTAGAGAAACAGGTTACAGTCTACCACCCTTGAAGGGTTAGCTGAGGTTTAGAGAAACAGGTTACAGTCTACCACCCTTGAAGGGTTAGCTGAGGTTTAGAGAAACAGGTTACAGTCTACCACCCTTGAAGGGTTAGCTGAGGTTTAGAGAAACAGGTTACAGTCTACCACCCTTGAAGGGTTAGATGAGGTTGAGAGGAACAGGTTACAGTCTACCACCCTTGAAAGGTTAGATGAGGTTTAGAGAAACAGGTTACAGTCTACCACCCTTGAAGGGTTAGATGAGGTTGAGAGGAACAGGTTACAGTCTACCACCCTTGAAGGGTTAGCTGAGGTTTAGAGAAACAGGTTACAGTCTACCACCCTTGAAGGGTTAGCTGAGGTTTAGAGAAACAGGTTACAGTCTACCACCCTTGAAGGGTTAGCTGAGGTTTAGAGAAACAGGTTACAGTCTACCACCCTTGAAGGGATAGCTGAGGTTTAGAGAAACAGGTTACAGTCTACCACCCTTGAAGGGTTAGCTGAGGTTTAGAGAAACAGGTTACAGTCTACCACCCTTGAAGGGTTAGCTGAGGTTTAGAGGAACAGGTTACAGTCTACCACCCTTGAAGGGTTAGCTGAGGTTTAGAGAAACAGGTTACAGTCTACCACCCTTGAAGGGTTAGCTGAGGTTTAGAGAAACAGGTTACAGTCTACCACCCTTGAAGGGTTAGCTGAGGTTTAGAGAAACAGGTTACAGTCTACCACCCTTGAAGGGTTAGCTGAGGTTTAGAGAAACAGGTTACAGTCTACCACCCTTGAAGGGTTAGCTGAGGTTTAGAGAAACAGGTTACAGTCTACCACCCATGAAGGGTTAGATGAGGTTTAGAGAAACAGGTTACAGTCTACCACCCTTGAAGGGTTAGCTGAGGTTTAGAGGAACAGGTTACAGTCTACCACCCTTGAAGGGTTAGCTGAGGTTTAGAGAAACAGGTTACAGTCTACCACTCTTGAAGGGTTAGCTGAGGTTTAGAGAAACAGGTTACAGTCTACCACCCTTGAAGGGTTAGCTGAGGTTTAGAGGAACAGGTTACAGTCTACCACCCTTGAAGGGTTAGATGAGGTTTAGAGGAACAGGTTACAGTCTACCACCCTTGAAGGGTTAGCTGAGGTTTAGAGAAACAGGTTACAGTCTACCACCCATGAAGGGTTAGCTGAGGTTTAGAGAAACAGGTTACAGTCTACCACCCTTGAAGGGTTAGCTGAGGTTTAGAGAAACAGGTTACAGTCTACCACCCTTGAAGGGTTAGCTGAGGTTTAGAGAAACAGGTTACAGTCTACCACCCTTGAAGGGTTAGCTGAGGTTTAGAGAAACAGGTTACAGTCTACCACCCATGAAGGGTTAGCTGAGGTTTAGAGAAACAGGTTACAGTCTACCACCCTTGAAGGGTTAGCTGAGGTTTAGAGAAACAGGTTACAGTCTACCACCCATGAAGGGTTAGCTGAGGTTTAGAGTTTAGGTAGAGTAGAAACAGGTTACAGTCTACCACCCATGAAGGGTTAGCTGAGGTTTAGAGAAACAGGTTACAGTCTACCACCCTTGAAGGGGTAGCTGAGGTTTAGAGAATCAGGTTACAGTCTACCACCCATGAAGGGTTAGCTGAGGTTCAGTGTAGTGCCAGGCTTTGGATCTGCTCATAAAATGAACAAGGCCTCGTAAATTATATTGGGGGTGGTTAGGCTCCTGCTGATTTAAACTGAACCAGAATCAGGTAGAGTTGTACCTCTCCTGCAGATTTAAACTGAACCGGAATCAGGTAGAGTTGTACCTCTCCTGCTGATTTAAACTGAACCGGAATCAGGTAGAGTTGTACCTCTCCTGCTGATATAAACTGAACCAGAATCAGGTAGAGTTGTACCTCTCCTGCTGATATAAACTAAACCAGAATCAGGTAGAGTTGTACCTCTCCTGCTGATATAAACTGAACCGGAATCAGGTAGAGTTGTACCTCTCCTGCTGATAGAAACTGAACCAGAATCAGGTAGAGTTGTACCTCTCCTGCTGATAGAAACTGAACCAGTATCAGGTAGAGTTGTACCTCTCCTGCTGATTTAAACTGAACCAGAATCAGGTAGAGTTGTACCTCTCCTGCTGATAGAAACTGAACCAGAATCAGGTAGAGTTGTACCTCTCCTGCTGATAGAAACTGAACCAGAATCAGGTAGAGTTGTACCTCTCCTGCTGATAGAAACTGAACCAGAATCAGGTAGAGTTGTACCTCTCCTGCTGATAGAAACTGAACCAGAATCAGGTAGAGTTGTACCTCTCCTGCTGATAGAAACTGAACCAGAATCAGGTAGAGTTGTACCTCTCCTGCTGATAGAAACTGAACCAGAATCAGGTAGAGTTGTACCTCTCCTGCTGATATAAACTGAACCAGAATCAGGTAGAGTTGTACCTCTCCTGCTGATAGAAACTGAACCAGAATCAGGTAGAGTTGTACCTCTCCTGCTGATAGAAACTGAACCAGAATCAGGTAGAGTTGTACCTCTCCTGCTGATAGAAACTGAACCAGAATCAGGTAGAGTTGTACCTCTCCTGCTGATAGAAACTGAACCAGAATCAGGTAGAGTTGTACCTCTCCTGCTGATATAAACTGAACCAGAATCAGGTGTAGTTTCCTCGAGCTAAAGTTTCAACTTAATGTTTTACACCTCAGCAAATGGGTGTGTGTGCGTGCGTGCGTGTGCCTGTGTGTGTCAAGAAGGGTGGGGCTTGTTGAGGTAGCGCTGATCAACATAAACAGTAGTAAAGATATGTGTGTTCTGCTGTGTGGATCAGTTATTAAGAGCATGCCTGTATTTAGCAACAAACAACAGGGCTGAGGGTTCAATTCCACATAACAGGATATCATGCTGACTGATGACAATAGAACAGGTTCTAATGCTGACTGATGACAATAGAACAGGTTCTAATGCTGACTGATGACAATAGAACAGGTTCTAATGCTGACTGATGACAATAGAACAGGTTCTAATGCTGACCGATGACAATAGAACAGGTTCTAATGCTGACCGATGACAATAGAACAGGTTCTAATGCTGACTGATGACAATAGAACAGGTTCTAATGCTGACTGATGACAATAGAACAGGTTCTAATGCTGACCGATGACAATAGAACAGGTTCTAATGCTGACTGATGACAATAGAACAGGTTCTAATGCTGACCGATGACAATAGAACAGGTTCTAATGCTGACTGATGACAATAGAACAGGTTCTAATGCTGACTGATGACAATAGAACAGGTTCTAATGCTGACTGATGACAATAGAACAGGTTCTAATGCTGACTGATGACAATAGAACAGGTTCTAATGCTGACTGATGACAATAGAACAGGTTCTAATGCTGACTGATGACAATAGAACAGGTTCTAATGCTAACTGATGACAATATAACAGGTTCTAATGCTGACTGATGACAATAGAACAGGTTCTAATGCTGACTGATGACAATAGAACAGGTTCTAATGCTGACTGATGACAATAGAACAGGTTCTAATGCTGACTGATGACAATATAACAGGTTCTAATGCTGACTGATGACAATAGAACAGGTTCTAATGCTGACTGCGTTCCAGTTCATTTCAGACCATTTCAACTGGAAACCTCTGGAATGGAATTATGGAATGGAATTATGGAATTATGGAATGGAATTATGGAATGGAATGGAATTATGGAATGGAATTATGGAATGGAATTATGGTATGGAATCTGCCTCGGCATGTGTTGACAGCAGTAATTACATAGGGGGTTGATGGAATCAAATTCGAAGCACACACATCATTGCTTTGCCACAAACTCAGAACATCCTATCACTTTTACTATATTGGCTTGTGGTTTCTGATACTTTCAGAATTTAGATCAGGGGTCTTCGACCTTTTCTTGCCCAGGGCCCCCCTTCCAGGTAAACCGGAGAGCCAGGGACCCCCTCCCAGGCAAACCGGAGAGCCAGGGACCCCCTCCCAGGCAAACCGGCGAGCCAGGGACCCCCTCCCAGGCAAACCGGAGAGCCAGGGACCCCCTCCCAGGCAAACCGGAGAGCCAGGGACCCCCTCCCAGGCAAACCGGCGAGCCAGGGACCCCCTCCCAGGCAAACCGGCGAGCCAAGGACCTCCTCCCAGGCAAACCGGAGAGCCAGGGATCCCCTCCCAGGCAAACCGGCGAGCCAGGGATCCCCTCCCAGGCAAACCGGAGAGCCAGGGACCCCCTCCCAGGCAAACCGGAGAGCCCCCTCCCAGGGACCCCCCCTCCCAGGCAAACCGGAGAGCCAGGGACCCCTCCCAGGCAAACCGGAGAGCCCCTCCCAGGGACCCCTCCCCCAGGCAAACCGGAGAGCCAGGGACCCCCTCCCAGGCAAACCGGCGAGCCAGGGATCCCAGGCAAACCGGAGAGCCAGGGACCCCCTCCCAGGCAAACCGGAGAGCCAGGGACCACCTCCCAGGAAAACCGGTGAGCCAGGGACCCCCTCCCAGGCTAACCGGCGAGCCAGGGACCCCCTCCCAGGCAAACCGGAGAGCCAGGGACCCCCTCCCAGGCAAACCGGAGAGCCAGGGACCCCCTCCCAGGAAAACCGGTGAGCCAGGGACCCCCTCCCAGGCTAACCGGCGAGCCAGGGACCCCCCCTCCCAGGCAAACCGGAGAGCCAGGGACCCCCTCCCAGGCAAACCGGAGAGCCAGGGACCCCCTCCCAGGAAAACCGGTGAGCCAGGGACCCCCCCCAGGAAAACCGGAGAGCCAGGGACCCCCTCCCAGGAAAACCGGTGAGCCAGGGACCCCCTCCCAGGAAAACCGGTGAGCCAGGGACCCCCTCCCAGGAAAACCGGTGAGCCAGGGACCACATGATATGTTCTAAAAACAAATCTATTGTGAATGATAACGGAAAGGAGTCACTGTTTTAACATGAATAGATTTGGTAAATAGTTTTTCATTATTTTGACCTTATAACACATTATAATAGGAAGAGGAAGTAGATAAAAGAGGAAGAGGAAATAGATAAACTCTAACGCAGCCTATTAGCTCAAAGGGTATCTCCACACATATTTTCATTTATAGAAGGTTTTTTAGCTGGTTTAAAAGAAAAAAAGGTCAACCGTGTTGAAAAACTTTATATCCCAAGTCAAGAACGCATACCAGCATACCAGCAGCCAGCATACCAGCAGCAGACATACCAGCAGCCAGCATACCAGCAGCCAACATACCAGCATACCAGCAGCCAGCATACCAGCAGCAAGCATACCAGCAGCCAGCATACCAGCATGCCAGCAGCCAGCATACCAGCATACCAGCAGCCAGCATACCAGCAGCCAGCATACCAGCAGCCAGCACACCAGCATACCAGCAGCCAGCATACCAGCAGCCAGCATACCAGCATACCAGCAGCCAGCATACCAGCAGCCAGCAAAGCAGCAGCCAGCATACCAGCATACCAGCAGCCAGCATACCAGCAGCCAGCATACCAGCATACCTGCATACCAGCAGCCAGCATACCAGCAGCCAGCATACCAGCATACCAGCATACCAGCAGCCAGCATACCAGCATACCAGCATACCAGCAGCCAGCATACCAGCATACCAGCAGCCAGCAGCATTTGCAACGACTGGTACTCGCGGGTGCTTTCTCAAAGCCGATATGTCAGAAACTAATGTGAGTATAATTAGCTCCAGTGAGTGTAATTGCTCAATATAAAGAGAAATAAGATCTTCTCCTATTTTCTACTGTAGGTATGCAATTCACAATGTGTTTATTCTGTTGTTGATAGCGATATTCATAAAATCCTTGAAATATATAGATTTTTTAAATTCTTATTTTTTAAATATATACACATATATTTGCAGACCCGCTGCAGTACCTCCATGGACCCCTAGGGGGTCGTGGACCACAGGTTGAATACCCCCAGGTTGAATACCCCTGATCTAGCTCGATATAGGGTGACTGTAATAGCTGACATGCACTATAAACAAAAAGCAGAGAGAGAGAGAGAAGAGAGAGTGGATTGAGTGATGTGGAAATGCCCCAGGTTCCATTGTTCTCGATAAAATCACAATTTAGATCACACAGATAGTCTACTAATGAGTATAACATCAGAGATAACCCACTGCTGAATCTCACATCACAGATAGTCAGTCTACCAATGAGTCTAACATCACAGATAACCTACTGCTGAATTTGACATCACAGATGGCCGTATAGAAGTAAACAACGACAGAGACAGGTCCTGATTTAGGGATGGACAACCCCCCCTATTTCCCAGAGGAGTAAGCACACTGCTGTGAGGGTCACATGGTGAAACGGAGTAATTGAGACAGAGATCTTATGCTAAACAGTAGTCAGCCCAGGGTGAGCAAACTTATAAAAAATTATGTTGGGGTCAGAATCTGAACCCTTGTTGATGCATAGTTTTTTAGTCCAGCACTAGGCTTAATCTGTCTGGGAAACTGTCCATTTATGTTTGTTTGATAATCTATTGAAAAGGTTTTTTTTTTTCTGAGTGAACATTTTAATTGGTCTTTTAAAGGGGGAAATGAAACACTTTAGGACTGTTTTTTTATCGGAATATTCCTGTTGGGATTTTGATATGACAAGACACGTGCACAAGGACAGAGGAGGGGTTAAGGCTGAGGGTGAGAGTGTGTTTGGGATCTCCGCTTAACACTATTTACGGAACGACTAGCTTCTGTCGTTCTGCCCCTGAACAAGGCAGTTAACCCAGTGTTCCTAAGCCGTCATTGTAAATAAGAATTTGTTCTTAAATTAATTGCCTAGTTAAATAAAGGTTAAATAAATGTATATATATATATATTTAAAAAAAAAAAAATACAGCAAACAAACTTTAACCACTAGTGGGGAAATAAGCATCTACACAGGGTTCCTAAAGCATTCTTCCCCATAGGAGAACCCTTTTTGGTTCCAGGAAGAACCCCTTTTGGTTCCAGGAAGAACCCTTTTTGGTTCCAGAAAGAACCATTTTTGGTTCCAGGAAGAACCCCTTTTGGTTCCAGAAAGAACCCTTTTTGGTTCCAGGAAGAACCCTTTTTGGTTCCAGAAAGAACCCTTTTTGGTTCCAGGAAGAACCCTTTTTGGTTCCAGAAAGAACCATTTTTGGTTCCAGGAAGAACCCTTTTTGGTTCCAGAAAGAACCCTTTTTGGTTCCAGGAAGAACCCTTTTTGGTTCCAGAAAGAACCCTTTTTGGTTCCAGGAAAAACCCTTTTTGGTTCCAGGAAGAACCCTTTTTGGTTCCAGAAAGAACCCTTTTTGGTTCCAGGAAGAACCCTTTTTGGTTCCAGGAAGAACCCTTTTTGGTTCCAGAAAGAACCCTTTTTGGTTCCAGAAAGAACCCTTTTTGGTTCTATTGAGAACTATTTTGGGTTCCATGTAGAACCCTCTGGGGAAAAGGTTCTACGTGGAACCAAAAATGGTTCTTTAAAGGGTTCTCCTATGGGATACAGCCGAAGAACCCTTTTAGCTTCTCGATAGCACCTTTTTTTCTAACAGTGTAGGAGTAATTTCACCCTTCATCAAACAAAGCACAGTACATCAGAGTTGTGGGACCACATTAGGCCCAGAGACAGCTTAGACTGCCATGTGTCTAATGAGTGATCACTCAGGCCCTGTTAACAGGCCCTGTTCCCAGTTACCAGTCCATACAGTATGTTAGTTAGATAGAGGACTGTTACCAGGCCATACAGTATGTTAGTTAGATAGAGGACTGTCACCAGGACATACAGTATGTTAGTTAGATAGAGGACTGTCACCAGCCCATACAGTATGTTAGTTAGATAGAGGACTGTTACCAGGCCATACAGTATGTTAGTTAGATAGAGGACTGTTACCAGGCCATACAGTATGTTAGTTAGATAGAGGACTGTTACCAGGCCATACAGTATGTTAGTTAGATTGAGGACTGTTACCAGGCCATACAGTATGTTAGTTAGATAGAGGACTGTTACCAGGCCATACAGTATGTTAGTTAGATAGAGGACTGTTACCAGGCCATACAGTATGTTAGTTAGATAGAGGACTGTTACCAGGCCATACAGTATGTTAGTTAGATAGAGGACTGTTACCAGGCCATACAGTATGTTAGTTAGATAGAGGACTGTTACCAGGCCATACAGTATGTTAGTTAGATAGAGGACTGTTACCAGGCCATACAGTATGTTAGTTAGATAGAGGACTGTTACCAGGCCATACAGTATGTTAGTTAGATAGAGGACTGTTACCAGGCCATACAGTATGTTAGTTAGATAGAGGACTGTTACCAGGCCATACAGTATGTTAGTTAGATAGAGGACTGTTACCAGGCCATACAGTATGTTAGTTAGATAGAGGACTGTTACCAGTTTCCAGGCAATAAGTGTGTGTGTGTGTGTGTGTGTGTGTGTGTGTGTGTGTGTGTGTGTGTGTGTGTGTGTGTGTGTGTGTGTGTGTGTGTGTGTGTGTGTGTGTGTGTGTGTGTGTGTGTGTGTGTGTGTGTGTGTGTGTGTGTGTGCGTGTGTGTGTGTGTGTGTGTGTGTGTGTACTAAAATAAATCCAGACTAATATTTATTTAATTTTGCCCAACTAATATGCGATCACTACGGAAGGCCGGAAGTGCCATACTTGTTTATTAATGTGACAAGAAGGGACTTAATTCTTAATACAGTGACACCATTACATGACAAATGAAATGGGTTTGGCAATAACACTAGAATAGATGAGTTGGCTGCTACTGAAAAGGGAGCAGAAACAGTCCTCTACTGTTCGCTAATGAATCATTCAGTTAAACTCTAAGGCCATAATGACATGATGCAAACGGTAGGAAAGTACTGTATGCAACGATTTTAGCCATAAAAGTTATCAGGCAAAACGGTACACACACACACACACACACACACACACACACACACACACACACACACACACACACACACACACACACACACACACACACACACACACACACACACACACACACACACACACACACACACACACACACACACACACACACACACACACACACACACTCATTTATTTGTAAGGTTGGCTGTGTGAGAACCTTCATGATGATAGCTTTACATATCTGTCTGCAGGCTGTTGTGTCTCGGTCTGAAGTCCCCTTTAACCTCTCGATTCACGCCTGTCTGCTGTGTGTGTGTGTGTGTGTGTGTGTGTGTGTGTGTGTGTGTGTGTGTGTGTGTGTGTGTGTGTGTGTGTGTGTGTGTGTGTGTGTGTGTGTGTGTGTGTGTGTGTGTGTGTGTGTGTGTGTGTGTGTGCGTGTGTCCTTTGCCCTCTGGATCCATGCAGGGCTGCTACCGAGGGATGCTGTGAATGCTAATGCTATAGATCTCCATGCTAATCAGGTCTCACAAAGACCCGACCACTGCACCGCTGGGACAGTCTGAAGGGACAAAGCCCCCCGGTGGTGGTCTTTGTGAGCCATACCCATCTTTTCACGAGCCCTGGCCGTCTATAGAAAGCCCAGATGTCCCTTGCCATTCTCTCTTGGCTCTTTGACAAAGCACAATGTATGTTGACCCACCCATCTTTCTCTGAGCTGATGGCCCAGGGATCCTTCACCTCGCTATCTATCTCCAAGCCTTTACTGAAGACCAGGGATGCTTCACCTCGCTATCTATCTCCAAGCCTTTACTGAAGACCAAGGATCCTTCACCTAGCTATCTATCCCCAAGCCTTTACTGATGGCCAGGGATCCTTCACCTAGCTATCTATCTCCAAGCCTTTACTGAAGACCAAGGATCCTTCCCCTAGCTATCTATCTCCAAGCCTTTACTGAAGACCAAGGATCCTTCCCCTAGCTATCTATCTCCAAGCCTTTACTGAAGACCAGGGATCCTTCACCTAGCTATCTATCTCCAGGCTTTTACTGAAGACCAGGGATCCTTCACCTAGCTATATATGCCCGAGGACTCAGGCGCGACGCCCGCTGAAGGCCCATTCTGCTAACCAGCTAGGCCTGCTTAGCTACCTAGAGCTACTTGGAACCCGACTAATTCCACAACCGGTCTATCGACGTCACCACATGAAGAGGCAAAAATCAGCCTTAACCCAATCGCGACGTCCCCCAAAGGCTAACTTTCTAGCCCTTGCTTTCTGCTTGCTTGCTAACCCGGCCTGCTAACTGCTAGCCTGCCCCGGTCTACTAATTGCTAGCTTGTTTAGCCCCGGCCTACTAACTGTTAGCTTGTTAGCACAGGCCTGCTAACTGTCTGAGTCGCCGTGTCCCCAGCCAGCCCAACTACTCACTGGACCCATATTTATTTTCAATCTCTTTTCGATTTTTAATTCGATTATACCTTCCGGTAACTTGCCTCACCCAATGTGATACAGAATCGCTATTATTTTTAATTTTAGAACACATTCAAGAACCTCCAAATGCTAACCAGCTAATTAGCTACAAGCTATTTAGTCATTGTTAGCCACTGCTAGCGGCTAGCTTTTACCTTCTGCACAGCCAGCCCTGTTTTTTAGCCTGGATAATTCTCGCCAGTCTACCAGTATCGAACTGTCTCTTCACAACAACGCCGATTTCCTGCTGTAATCCCTTACCCACTACTTCTGATCTTCCCAGCTAACTTGCACCCAGTACCAAAGCTATCCCTGAGGCCCACCTCCCGGCCTACTCAGCTGTTCACCCGAACCCCGGCTAGAGCCCAATACTCCACTGGATCCGTGCTGTAAACTCTGGACTTTGGCTAACGCCACTGCCATGAAGCTTGCACCAGTTAGCTGTGAGCCAGGCACATCTCCCTGCTAGCAGGCACATCTCCCTGCCAACCCTGAGCAGACCCCCCCCTACCACCCCCGGGCTACTAACTTTAAACGCTGTGTCGCTAGCGTAGTGGCGGCTTCCCTGTCCCATCTACTGCTGCCCCCTGGACACTGTTATCACTTGGCTACATAGCTGATGCCTGCTGGACTGTCCATTAATCACGGTACTCCCTTCTGTTTGTTTATGTTTTATCTGTCGGCCCCAGCCGCACTCAGGCTCTGTGTGTAGTTAATCCGACCCTCTCTGCCTAGTCATCGCCATTTTACCTGCTGTTGTTGTGAAAGCTGATTAGCTGTTGTTGTCTCACCTGTTGTTTTAGCTAGCTCTCCCAATCAACACCTGCGATTACTGTATGCCTCACTGTATGTCTCTCTCAAATGTCAATATGCCTTGTATACTGTTGTTCAGGTAAGTTATCATTGTTTTAGTTTACAATGGAGGCCCTAGTTCCACTCTTCATACCTCTGATGCCTCCTTTGTCCCACCTCCCACACATGCGGTGACCTCACCCATTACAACCAGCATCTCCAGAGATACAACCTCTCTTATCATCACCCAGTGCCTGGGCTTACCTCCGCTGTACCCGCACACCACCATACCCCTGTCTGCGCATTATGCCCTGAATATATTCTTCTACCATGCCCAGAAATCTGTTCCTTTTATTCTTTGTCCCCAACACTCTAGGCAACCAGTTTCGATAGCCTTTAGCCGCACCCTCATACTACTCCTCCTCTGTTCCGCGGGTGATGTGGAGGTAAACCCAGGCCCTGCATGTCCCCAGGCACCCTCATTTGTTGACTTCTGTGATCGAAAAAGCCTTGGTTTCATGCATGTCAACGTCAGAAGCCTCCTCCCTAAGTTTGTTTTACTCACTGCTTTAGCACACTCTGCTAACCCTGATGTCCTTGCCGTGTCTGAATCCTGGCTCAGGAAGGCCACCAATAATTCTGAAATTTCCATACCCAACTATAACATTTTCCGTCAAGATAGAACTGCCAAAGGGGGAGGAGTTGCAGTCTACTGCAGAGTTAGCCCGCAAAGTAATGTCATACTTTCCAGGTCCATACCCAAACAGTTCGAACTACTAATTTTAAAAACTACTCTATCCAGAAATAAGTCTCTCACTGTTGCCGCCTGCTACCGACCCCCCTCAGCTCCCAGCTGTGCCGTGGACACCATTTGTGAATTGATCACCCCCCCATCTAGCTTCAGAGTTTGTTCTGTTAGGTGACCTAAACTGGGATATGCTTAACACCCCGGCAGTCCTACAATCTAAGTTAGATCCCCTCAATCTCACACAAATCTTCAACGAACCCACCAGGTACAACCCTAAATCTATAAACAAGGGCATTGTAAACAAGGGACGTTATCCTGACCAACTGGCCCTCCAAATACACCTCCGCTGTCTTCAACCAGGATCTCAGCAATCACTGCCTCATTGCCTGTATCTGCTGCAGATCCACGGTCAAACAACCAGCAATCATCACTGTCAAACGCTGCCTAAACACTTATGCGAGCAGGCCTTTCTAATCGACATGGCCCAGGTATCCTGGAAGGATATTGACCTCATCCCGTCAGTTAGAATGCCTGGTCATTCTTTAAAAGTAATTTCCTCGCCATTTTAGATAAGCATGCTCCGTTCATAAATGCAGAACTAAGAACAGATATAGCCCTTGGTTCACTCCAGACCTGACTGCCCTCAACCAGCACAAAACATCCTGTGGTGGACTGCAATAGCATCGAATAGTCCCCGCGATATGCAACTGTTCAGGGAAGTCAGGAACCAATACACGCAGTCAGTCAGGAAAGCAAAGGCTAGCTTTTACAAGCAGAAATTCGCATCCTGTAGCTCTAACTCCAAAAAGTTCTGTGACACTGTAAAGTCCATGGAGAACCAGAGCACCTCCTCCCAGCTGCCCACTGCACTGAGGCTAGGTAACACGGTCACCACCGATAAATCCATGATTATCGAAAACTTTAACAAGCATTTCTCAACGGCTGGCCATGCCTCCTGGCTACTCCAACCTCGGCCAACAGCTCGCCCCCCCCCCCGCAGCTTCTCGCCCAAGCCTTCCCAGCTTCTCCTTTACCCAAATCCAGATAGCAGATGTTCTGAAAGAGCTGCAAAACCTGGACCCGTACAAATCAGCTGGGCTTGACAATCTGGACCCTCTATTTCTGAAACTATCCGCCGCCATTGTCGCAACCCAAATCACCAGCCTGTTCAACCTCTCTTTCATATCGTCTGATATCCCCAAGGATTGGAAAGCTGCCACAGTCATCCCCCTCTTCAAAGGGTGAGACACCCTGGACCCAAACTGTTACAGACCTATATCCATCCTGCCCTGCCTATCTAAGGTCTTCGAAAGCCAAGTCAACAAACAGATCACTGACCATCTCGAATCCCACCATACCTTCTCCGCTGTGCAACCCGGTTCCCGAGCCGGTCACGGGTGCACCTCAGCCACGCTCAAGGTACTAAACAATATCATAACCACCATCGATAAAAGACAGTACTGTGCAGCCGTCTTCATCGACCTGGCCAAGGCTTTCGACTCTGTCAATCACCATATTCTTATCGGCAGACTCAGAAGCCTCTGTTTTTCTGATGACTGCCTTGCCTGGTTCACCAATTACTTTGCAGACAGAGTTCAGTGTGTCAAATCGGAGGGCATGTTGTCCGGTCCTCTGGCAATCTCTATGGGGGTGCCACAGGGTTCAGTTCTCGGGCTGACTCTTTTCTCTGTATATATCAATGATGTTGCTCTTGATGCGGGCGATTCCCTGGTCCACCTCTACGCAGACGACACCATTCTGTATCCTTCTGGCCCTTCCTTGGACACTGAGCTATCTAACCTCCAAACGAGCTTCAATGCCATACAGCACTCCTTTCGTGGTCTCCAACTGCTCTTAAACGCTAGTAAAACCAAATGCATGCTTTTCAACCGTTCGCTGCATGCACCCGCACGCCCGACTAGCATCACCACCCTGGATGGTTCTGACCTAGAATATGTGGACATCTATAAGTACCTAGGTGTTTGGCTAGACTGTAAACTCTCCTTCCAGACTCATATCAAACATCTCCAATCTAAAATCAAATCTAGAGTCGGCTTTCTATTCCGCAACAAAGCCTCCTTCACTCACGCCGCCAAACTTACCCTAGTAAAACTGACTATCCTACCGATCCTCGACTTCGGCGATGTCATCAACTGGTCACAACTGGTCACGATGGCAACACCCACCCGTAGCACGCGCTCCAGCAGGTGTATCTCACTGATCATCCCTAAAGACAACACCTCATTTGGCCACCTTTCGTTCCAGTACTCTGCTGCCTGTGACTGGAACGAATTGCAAAAAATCGCTGAAGTTGGAGACTTTTATCTCCCTCACCAACTTCAAACATCTGCTATCTGAGCAGCTAACCGATCGCTGCAGCTGTACATAGTCCATCGGTAAATAGCCCACCCATTTTTACCTACCTCATCCCCATACTGTTTTTATTGATTTACTTTTCTGCTCTTTTGCACACCAATATCTCTACATGTACATGACCATCTGATCATTTATCACTCCAGTGTTAATCTGCTAAATTGTAATTATCTGCCTACCTTCTCATGCCTTTTGCACACAATGTATATAGACTCTCTTTTTTTCTACTGTGTTATTGACTTGTTAATTGTTTACTCCATGTGTAACTCTGTGTTGTCTGTTCACACTGCTATGCTTTATCTTGGCCAGGTCGCAGTTGTAAATGAGAACTTGTTCTCAACTAGCCTACCTGGTTAAATAAAGGTGAAATTTAAAAAGTTCAAAAAATAAATAAAAAATCTCCAAGTTAACTGGTAGGGCTCAGCATCATTCTCCTCCTGTTGATTGTGTGACGTCTCTTCACGCTTCCTGAACGCAGCAGCCTATAAGAGACAAGCCTGTCGACAGGTACTTCATTTCAGCTTTAAACGAATGTCTGAAGATGTCTCACTGACTATATCAGCTCGCTGTTTGGTTAAACTGGAGGGTACACACACACACACACACACACACACACACACACACACACACACACACACACACACACACACACACACAAACAGAGAAATCTGAACTGTCTTTTTGGGGGGGGGGGGGGGGGCTCAGATAACCTCCAGCCCCGCTGAGAGTTTGTGACTTTTCCCGTGGAATTGGAGTGAATAAAGGGAGAGGAAGGTTATTAAAACGGTCCTTTTAACGTACCATGAGTCTCTGTTGGTGCGTCTTGGTTCAGGCGACGGTTCAGGCGACGGTTCAGGCGACGGCTTCTCTCCCGTTTCCCCCTCCTCTCCTTTAGCTGTGGGACAGAAAGACGAACCATGTCAGAGGTTAGTTAGTTAGGGGTGAAAGGTCAAGTTGATCATATCCCCCTGATACCCCCCCCCCCTGCCATTACTAGTCCTGTGTGCAGTAACCAGAACCACAATGGTGACACAGTTTCTCACGTTTGTACTACTGTAAAGAAAAACATCATTTAAAAAAGCAACTATCCACATAACAGAACATGAACATAAGAAATATGGATAAAATAAGCCATAAGCTATAAACTATATTAAGTTATAAGACATTGAAATGGTGAGGTTTCACATCCATTATTTATGACGTTGCAAGTGCTCCTCGTGGCGAGCCAATCGCGGGTGGAGACTACTGCATATCACACTGATGCTCCTCGTGGCGAGCCAATCGTGGGTGGAGTCTACTGCATATCACACTGATGTGCCTCGTGGCGAGCCAATCGTGGGTGGAGTCTACTGCATATCACACTGATGCTCCTCGCACACACACACACACACACACACACACACACACACACACACACACACACACACACACACACACACACACACACACACACACACACACACACACACACACACACACACACACACACACACACACACACACACACACAGAGAGAGATTCTTCTCATACCCGGTTGTATTTGTAGCTCACCTTTGATTAGTATCTCATGCATTATGTACCGAGAAATGAGCATACCTTGCTAATTACACGTTGCTAACTCTAACTGTCGCTGTGGATCTCCAGCTGAGTGCGGCTAACGAGCCTAAATTAGTTTTTCCTGCTTCAGTCTTCTGTTCTGTTCAGTGTCTATGGATGTGTTTAGACAGGCAACCCAATTCAGATATATATATATTTTTTGGGGATCAATCACATCAGATCTTTTTCAGAGCTGATCCGATTTGCACAAAAGACCAATTAGGGGAGAGAAAAAAAATATCAGAATTGGTCTGCCTGTCTAAACACAGCCTTAGTGAGTCCCAGGCAGAAAATATATTCTGATTGAATGACAATACTTTGGAGTGGAAAGTAGCTATACTGGCAGTGACACTGACAACTCTAACATCAAATGTCTATGGGTAGAAGACTGAGCTGCCTGTGGAGACATTCTCCTCCATTAAATGTGGAAATGCCAGGATGTGTGCATTGTGACAGGCACAGGGATAGAACAGAGAATCAGAATGTCCCGTGAGAGTTCCGGAACCAGAATACTCATTATCATCGTCAGAATCCGTCTCGTCCTTCCACACCATGTTGTCAACAGGCACCTACAGGTTCATCAAACTGACACAAAACTGACACCTGCAGTACACCCACCCCCCCCCCTCCCCAATACAACACACACACATTGTGATCTACACACACCTACACACACATTGTGATAACATCTTCCCACTACCCCAATACAATCACAACCTGACTGGGTAACTAGTGAGGCAGAGAGATGCTCTGAAATGATACACTCTGTTTTATCACAGGGTTCAGCACCGTGAGACAACAACAAAACAAAACAATGAACACCCAGGGTGGGGTGGGGGGTGGGGGGGGGGATCAATAAGATATCCAGTGAGGTACATCGGAGAAAGCAAACACATATCTATGTGGAATCAAAATCCATCTTCACGAGAGGGGGGGGGGGGGGGGTTCAGACACACGTTATAGGCTACTGATAATCCAATCATCTGTGTCTGTTGTCTCTTATCTACAGCCACGTTAACACCTAAACCCTCCCCTTATCCTATAACATCCAGGCACTCAAATTAAGAGTGACCATTGTAACTATGACAGGCTATAAGTGTCATTGCTATACTGAAAAAATAAAAATCTTGAAAAA